>NW_027123449.1:73423-109053 GCF_001457755.1 Trypanosoma equiperdum | reverse complement strand
ATAAATATATATATATATATATATATGTGTGTACATACTTTCCGCTTATGAATTATTATTATTTTTTCCTCGCTGGACTTTACTAACGTAAAAGAAAAAACAAACTGAAGGTATTTACACGCATAAAACGCTTCGCATCTCATGATGAAAATGATGATAACCAAACAAAATTCAGATTGAGTTTTCCTTGAAACTGCCTTTGCCGTGTTTGTGAATTAAAACAAACATATATATGTATATATATATATATATATATATATATATATGTAGGCCACTAGCGCCTCACTCCTTGTGCTCTCCGCGGTCGCACTTACAGCAGCCCACTATCCGTACTATCCATTTCTTCCATATGCTACTCTACACCTATTTTAGTTTAGTCCCTGCCTTAAGCAAACCGTAAACATTTGATGCGGCCTCAGAAACGGCGAGCTTCATATCCCCCGCGTCGGTGGATGGGCTTCTGGTGAAAGCCGACACTGTCAGCCGCACCTCCGTTCCATCAATGGTGTAACCTAAACCGTAGCCGTTAGCGGTTACAGGACCAAACATGAATCGCTCTACCCACGGCGCTGTTAAATTACTTGTACTTAATCTCCACGTGGAGCACGAAGTGTACGTTTCGTCGTTGAAGAAAGCGAGCGCTGCGGCATCATTGCGCTCAACTGCCAGCCGCTTCAGAGCTGTCAAGTGCCGATCGATGCCTTCACCATTCGCCGCTGCCTTCGCCAACCTCACATGACGCTCTGCAGCCGCCTTTAGCAGTGCCACCTGCTCCTCAACACTCGCCACATATGTTGTACTTCCCTCCTCATCGGATGCGGCATTAGCCTTCGTCATACGGTTGACGGCCTCCGCCACGAGCTGCATTTCCCGAGTCGCTGACCGAATCGTCTCAGTACGCCCATGAAAGAAACGACCGGTGGAGGCCGCCTCATACGTTGGTGCGAGTTTATTCCGACATTTGTGGTGGGCCACCTGAAGGCACATCTGCACAAACGCATCGGGGCTCACACCAAGCTGCTTCAACTGAGTTTTGCCATACGGAATGGTCACGTCTTCCAACGCCGTTCCAGCAATGAGCTCGAGAGCCCCGGCGCGTGCCGCGCGAATGTGGGCAGCGAATGTCTTCCCAAACGTCAAGGTCAAGGGCTGAACCAAGGTGCCAACCTTCGCAGGATCCAAGCTGGTGGCAGAGGTGGAAACAGAACTTCCATCACCTCCCTCAACATCACTGATAATATCACTGATCCACCGGAGCCACTGAACGCCGTCGCTGCCGGAATGCTCGAAGTTGAATGCGACCCGCCCATCTGCAGATACAATAATTTGATGCTTGTCGTACCATCGGTTCTCAAACTCCGTGTTGTTGCCGTGCAGGGAAGCACCGTCCACTAATTTGCCGTCACCTCCCCAACTCTCAGTGTCGAGGCAAACAACCACAATGCCCTCTTGAATCTTTTTGAGGTTCTCCGCGTTCTCCGGTGTTTTCACCAACTCGGCATAAGCGCCTGCCCAAGTCTGGCGGTTCCCCGCCGTAAGAACTGACACGGGTGTTGTGTTGTCTGCATCTGGCGTGATTGACAGAACGTACTCAATTGACTTTTGGACCACCGCACGGTCAAGAGGGACCTGCTTGTCGTCAAACACGCGCACTGCATACGGGTGGCCGTCGTGAAGCACAATGATGTGACGAAGTTTCTCCATCGGTGTGGTGTGAAACGTATCCTTCTTCTCACCTGGAATGACCGAAGCTCCAAACTGCCGCAGTAGCGGGGACACATCGCGTGTTTCGTCAAATACCTCTACTCCCTTGTTCACGGCGTTATACACCCACCGCGCAATGCTGTGTACGACAGCCGCCCCGACAGCCGCTTGCGTATCACCCGCATTCTTTAGTTTCTTGGTGGTGATGGCGGGGTTGACATTCACTAATACGGGTTCACGATTGCTCAAATACATGTCTTCCCACAAGGCCTCAATATACGAATACGGGTATACGCCACATGCGGCAGCAGCGGTATCTGCCTCCACAAGTGCCGCCTGCAAGCCCCCAGCGGAGGAAGTAAGAAAGGTATCAAACTTCTGCAAGTGATTTTTCACCATCTCGGCGGACTTCAGTGGCCATATGGATGCGCGGTACCGCTCCGCTGTTGCCTCAAGTGTGGGAATGGGCAATCGAGGGAGCTTCAGAACGTTGACGGCAAGGTCCTTTACGGGGATGCGCTTCATGATAATTTAGATAGCACTGCGAAATAAATACTAAGAGATCGCTGGCGGAGGTACACAACAGTAACACTTCTGATGCATACGTAGGATTAGATCGTTAAAAAAGAAAAAAAAAGGAGAGAGAAACCAGGGAGGAATAAGAGGGAGAAACACTGATGAACAAGATAGGAGCTATGCGATATCCCACATGGCATCGCGATCTTTCACTTATAAGCCACTCGTATCCAGTGGAGGGGGGAAGAGGAGCGGCGGCGGCGACTGCAACCACCAACAAATATCGGAAAGGGGAGGAGGATATGGTGTAACGTGTGAAACAATCTCCCTCTCCTTTCTTTCTTTCTTTCTTGCTTTTCCTCAGCTCTCCGGATATGGAAAATAACACGACATCGCGTGCCTCGTTAGTAATGTGTATGCTCAGAGTCCGTTTACCTTTTCCATTCCCTCATTAATGTAATTTGAATTTATACGTGATGGAGGTTGTTGCTCATAATCACAGCACTGGAACAACTCGCAGGCCCAGATGGCAACGTACAAGGGCCAAGTGCTCGGTGCCCGGGCATGTGTTAAAGGGTGGAAAATAATAATAATGACAATAATAGTAATAAATGTAATTCATGTATACATGTCTTTGGTGTGGAAAAAATAAAAAAATACATCGCGTTACCAACTTTAATGTTTAGTGTAGGAGAAAAATAATAATAATAATAATGAAAATAATACCACACTAACGGGAGTGAGTTCACGATACCTCCGTCGACACACCGCTCATCATCCCCTCCATGACAACCAAACAAAATAGGGAAAACACAAAATGTAAAACAGAACCAAACGACAATCTTCTTTTATACGTAAGCCCTCATTACCAAAGTGCACTGAGGGCGCTCGACAACAACACACAGAACAAAAACAAAACAAACAAAAGAGCTGACATAAAAAAGGAAAAATGGAAAACATTACACCACCTGCGACTCCCAGCGTCCAAACCCCTACAGCTTTTACCACACTCCTTACTGGCTCACTCACTTGTCAACATGCAAAGGCAACAACCGCAGCCCTCGTCATATCACGGTGCCGCATGGCATTTTACCTCCTCTTCACTAGCCTCCACCGTCCAACTTCTAATAACTTGGTCAAGTGTTACCTCACTGTACTGCTCAAATATTCGGGGGTCAGTCGGTGAGAGGAAGTTGAAGTTGCCCTTCGCTATAGACTCATCGGGAATCCGATCTAGTAAAGCAGTATGAAAGCGAATGTAATGCACTAGAGAGTAGTAGGTGTAAAGAGGGACATCTTCGGGACGCGGCAGCGGACAGAACTTCATCAAGAACCCCAACAGCATCAAATCGGCCCCGGGGCCATCGTGTAAGAGGGCTTCCTCAAAGTTAACCGCCGTAACATAGTACATGTCCTTAATGTAGAAACGGATTTTGTTAAGCGGAGGTCGTCCCATCACATCCTCCGACGTCGCAGCCCAACTGTCAAACATAGTCAAAAGAATCTCCTCCAACACCTCACGACGGCGGTTAAACTTCTCGATGGGAACACTAGTGGCGCGGCGACTAACCATGTGCACATGCAACACATACAGCCAGTACGTCAAGTCCATCTCAGCGTATTGAAGGTCAAACAGCTCCTTCCACGCGGGTAATGAAATGTGATGGCATAAATGCCCGGACACAAACTCCGACACCGCGCGGACCTGCCCTCCGAGTGTCATCCATCGCGGCCTTTCCCCCTCATACACCGCCATAGATGAAGGATCCCTCACATCCACGCCCTTGTAACGTTCCTCATTTTCCTCCACCATGGATAGAAGGAGCTGCTCTGCGGGCATCATGTCAGTTGTTGCCCGTGAGGTGAGGAATCCATCCGGTACCTGCTGCAGGAATTTGCTCTCACTCACAGAGGAAAATTCGCTTCCAAGACTGGCCCATGCAGCAGCAGTCATCCATGACGATCCAGAAGTTATAGCTGCCGCATTGGGTGATTTGCACCCGCAGAGCCGCAGGAATGTCCTCACCCACATTTCACAAAGATTATTTATCTATTTACGCTTATGTGCAGGTGTGTGTCTCGTCAAACTCCTCCTACTGAGCGCAGTTACGGGGTGCAAAACCTAACCCATAATCAAGAGAATAGCGGAGGGGAACGTAAATGAAGCGTAGAATAACCAAAAGTGAAGAAAGGGAAGCATGAAACAAACAAACAGCCTCGGTAGAAACGGAAAACAAAAAAGAAAGGAACACCACACATTTGCCCTCTTGACGGGTAAAATGATTTCAATTTCCCCTTCTCCCAACAGAGAACACATCCAGCACGCCACTGTGGGGGAATTTAAAACGACCTCTTCAACACGCCACAAGTCCCCACACAAGGCCAACAAAAAAAAAAAAGAAACACACTAGCAGGCAAATATATATACCGAAGCACCACACGCTCCTCAGTAGAGTGATTCGACACACCACAAGCCAGTAAATAGTACAGAAGGTGGCCAACGAAAAAAAGAGAAGAATAAAGACAGAAAACAAGATGAAGTAACTTTTTACCGACATCATGCACTCATATTTTCTTCCATCTCGCTTTATGCTTGCACTCTGCCACTCCACCTTCCCACCAAACAATAAAATTTAAAGCAAAAGAGCTTTAACACCTTTCCACGCCTCCCACACACACACAAACACACACACACAAATACACGTCTTTTGTACAGCTGCTGATGAGTAAGTCATACTTCTACTTCTGTGACGAAGCGGCCCTTGAAGCCTCATAGCGCCCAATCCGCCCCATGACGGCATCAAATGTATCCTCCACATCCTCATCTTCCCAGTCCTCTTCCCATGATTTCATCACCTCTTCTTCAAATTGTCCACTAATGCGCCGTGCACTCAACGTCCGATGTGAGCTTCCAGAGCGGACAACACCTCCGTTACCACCACCCTCCGTTGCATCGAAGGAAATAAAGTCGAGAAACCGGTCCTCGGACTCCTTGTACCAATTAGACCACATCTCATCTGCCTTGGGAAGCTCCAGTGAGGCCTGTGCCGTCTGCAGCACCACCTGCGGCGTGAGAACTGCCTTCAATGAGGCCACACTGGGGACAGAAGTTGGTTGCGTGGGTAATGGCGACATTGGCTCCCGGTTGCTCATCAGCGCCGTATTCTGGTTTCGCTCTCTCCTTCAAAATACACTTTTTGCTCCTCCTCTGCTTCCCTTTTCCCTATTTATTTATTTACTTTCCCACTATGTCAACTTTCCCCTTACTCGCACTCCCTTTTGCTCCCTCCTTTAAAAGAAATATAAAAAATGCTTCTCCTTCTCTGAATTGGGGACGGTGTTTGGAAAGGAAGAAAAATAAGGAACAGATGAAGTTGGTACAAGCCACTATTCTCAGGCATGGGTGATTTAACCACAATGTCAGTTGTGCATGGGTATCTTCAAGATACAGATGATAAAATAATGAAAGAGGAAGCCATGAAAGCCCTTTCCAGTATGAAATACGGTACGTCAACGTGTGCGTTTGACCATTTGCAGTAAACTTAAAAAAAATAAAGCAAGAAAGAGGTTACGACGGTGGGAACCACACATGCGCGAATGGGGTTTACCACCCAATGAAAGAGAAGCCCCCTCAGCGAAATGGAAAAAAAAGAGAAGCGGTACAACTTTGGTGAAGACGTACAAAAGGGGGAAAAAACGCACGCATGACCAGGCATCGTCACCGCCAAATAAACATAAACAATAATGGAGGCAAGCCGCGAGACACCATGCCCCAGCCACACAACCACACCGCAGCATCCCGAGCAGCCCCAACACCCAAGATGGTGAGCAAGACAAACCGAAAAAAATTAAACAAACGAAGGATGGAGCGGTAAATATATCACTTGGCTCTCTTCGCTCCCACTACCTTCCATACAAAATGATTAGTGACGTAACAACGGCAAGAAAAAGCAACTCAAAAACAAAAGGCAAAAGATCCTCAGCAATTGTGGAGAAGAATTACGGATGTGCAACCACCCTCACAGCAGCTGGGGATGTGGAAGTCACTAATCTGAGGTAAAGCTAAGTGAGAAGGGAACACACAACTTCGAGCAAGCAAGTATTAGCGCCGTTTCGATGTCACTTTCCCCATCCCAAATGCTTCACAACACCCTGAACTCCCCAAATATACCCCACAGCCGCACACTTTTATCCCACGCTTCCTCTTCTTTCATCCGCACGGCGAATGCATTCGCAACCCAAAGGCCAGGAACAACTTACATGGCATCCGGCTCGCGTCCAGGCTCGGCCACATATGACGCCTCTGGATCGCCGGAAGCACGTATCTTGCAGGATGTGTCGAGCGCCAAGGCATTGAGCGAGCGGGCATAAGACTTCACCTGATGGCCCTCGATTCCAAACACCTTATTCTTCATTGGGTGGCACCGTTGCTCCATATACGTGGGCTTACAGATGTAATTGCCATGGCGGTTAATATCCACTTCGGTGCCAACTTGCGTGCCGTAAAGCCGGAACGTTGCAAATGTGTCACTCTCGTTTACAACACGAAACGTTCGGGGAATCGCCTTGTCGTAAGCGGTTTGAAACGCTGCGTTCCCCATCGGGGGCTGACCAAACGTGTAAACCGTTACCTCATCCAAGGGGTATTCTATCTCCCGCAGCATACGCCGCACACTGTAGGCACAAAGACAAGCCACAGCACCCCCCATGCTGTGGCCCGTGCAAAACACACGGTAAACAGTGGAAGAATTGTCCTTTAAGAACCCGCCAAGTTTTTCTTCAATAGAAGTTTGGTGTGCTTCCCAGATCTCCAAAAATCCGGAGTGGACCGTTGGTTCCCAGCAGCAACTCGACTTCAGAGACGCATTGTCCCTATCGGTCTTCATTTCATCCCAAGCACGGCGGCGCATCTTGATGTCCTCCCTCACGTTGCTCATATTTGCTGTTCCTCGGAATGCGATAACGATTCGAGGGGCCTTGCCACGATGGTGCAAAAATTCAGTGTCCATGACAGCACAAACAGCCACTACATCAAGTGCCTCAAACACAGCGATTGGCTTATAACCGTATTGTTCCACATCGATAGTGGGCGTCCCGTTATGGTCTGGAGTGGCTGCCACAGACTGTTGTTCTGTACTAGGGCAAAATTTGCGCATCTCAACATCACCTTGCGACGTGCTGCACGCGTCTGGGTCCGTTTCCCGGGGGTAAGCAGCGGATTCGCGAGCATTTGAACGGTAGTTTGAAGAGCCGCGGCAGCAGCCCGAGGTTCCAACCTTTCTTTCTTGGGCCCGGGCGTGCGACTGTCCCTTCCAATTGTACGATTCAAACGCTATGTTGAAGCAGTCAATGGCTGTCTCAAGATTGAAAAACGGGAGGTACAGGGGTTCGTGCATCCTTTGCTGAACAGCATCCAAAAGATAGGTTTCGGCACGCTCAAACGCATGAGCAGGTCGTTCGAATAAGTTCCTCCCGGCTCCCCTCACCGACGCGGAAATTACACCACGGAGTGCTTGCCACACACTCTTTGGGTTATTAGTTGACCCTCCATCGTCGCCGCTATCCTCTGAATGATCATCCACAGACCCCAGACGACGCTCCCCGTCACCGGGAGGTGCATCCCCGGTGGTGGAGCTCAACCTCAACGCCACGGAACCGTTGAGAGCTCCCCCATCGTTTTCTAGCAGCGGAGCTCGGGACCCACCTCCTTCCCTGCCAACATTTTGTCTCATCACTTGGGATGCGCCTGACGGTCTCTCGGGCCCCAAATCGTTTTCCCTCCCTGCTTCAACGTACGGTAGGAAGCACGTGGACGTCATGTCCATGTTGACAATCTCGGCTGCGCCTCGATTACAAATCGACTCTCTCAGACCCTTCCAGAACTCTATATCCTGGGGACGGGAGTGAACGGAGCACATAATGGTATAATTTATCGAGGGGTCACTCGGCCCCTCAACCGGTGGAGATGAAGAGTCATTGGGTATGCTCTGCAGAAGGAGAGATAAGTTATGCACACTACCCCTTCTCTTTAACCTCGCAAGGTACCGCCGTACGCGGTACTCCAGTTGTTTCCAATTGAAGGAGGCCTCCTCCTTCTCTGTATGAAAAATGTACATGCTGCCGCCATGGCGAACAAGCCATCGGTACCAATCGTCAGGCCAGACACTTTCTTTCCAGCGCGTGTCTCGCGGATGAACGGGAACCGTCTCTGGGCGGTGACGGGTAGTGTATATTAGAGTCATGACATTGACCAAAACTGGCCATACCAACAACGCCGGTAGCTGTATAAGTGGTTGCCACGCCAACATACCCGGGATTCTGAAATCGAGCACGTAAAACAGAGCGAATTGTGTAATACTGAAAATGATGGCCGTAAAGAACATAAACATGAAAACACGGCAGGCAAGTTGCTGAGGTCTCGAATCCAGGTATGATTTCTTTGACATGCTCCGACGTAGACGGTAGAGCATAATACAACAGACCAGCGACCCAAAGCCGAAAAGAGAACAGAGAAGGTAAATGTAGATTTTCTTACCCGACCCCCTCCCATGTAGCGTTGCAGAGCAGCACCGCCAGGCCACTGCTATGTCAAGCCCAATGGCTATAATGATAAAAAGCACTCCCACTACCTTCGTCCACAACGGAGGGTCATATATGCTGCGGCTGCGGCAGAAGCAGGCCTTCATGCGGCTAAGGCATCCCAGGTTTTTAGCGCCTTCCTGTTTCGTGGGATTCGCAGCGCGCGGCATGGACGCAGTAATAACAGAAAACATATAGCTCACCACCACCGCTACAAACCACCATGGTACGTGAAGTTCAAGGAACTCCAGCGGCAGTGGAAGCCGATCTGGAGATATGGCAAGGGCGGTGAGGGGGTTGAGATACAACACAGACGCCAACAGCAGCACCAAAACCCACCACTGTTCATAGAGGCTGTTGTTGTATTTCAGGTTCACTACGAACCGTATAGCATGCAAAACCGTTATTGTAAGGGCTATGTAGCGCCAAATCAACACTGTAAGGGCGTAAGCACGCCCTTGAAAAAGGATACCAACCGCTGAGTTATTTATATTTCGAGCGATACTTCCGGGGACATCGCTAAGAGATAGAGACACGCGTCCTCCACCAGTGTCATTCAAAACCGCACCCGGCGGCAGGTTTATGTAAACGCATCGATCGTCCCCACGACGGCACACTATCGGCAACGGGGCAGTAGACCAGTTGCTGTTCTCCTCCATAAAGGGAATCGCAACCCTCAGTGTGAACCTGCGCTCGTCAGGATGGAAAACCTCCCAGTCGTCAGGACTGGCCAGGTTAATTACGAGGCTACGGAACCGCAGCAACGGGTCACCAAAGTCCACAGAATATGGTCGCCCATTCCACTGAACACGGTAGGTATCGGTGTGTCTGTCCTCCAGCTCTATGGTCGCACAGTTGCTATTCCATGTCCCATATTTCCACATATCAGGCGCATCCCTTCCACAGATGTCCAGCACCCTCCATGTAATAGAGGGCAAGGATTGCAAAACTATACCGGCGACAAGGGCTGCCAACCATAAAAAGTAAATACACCGCCAAACGAAGCGCGTAAGCCCTTCAATCTGCAGCTCCACTCCCCCCGCCAACGTGCTGCCGCCTGAATGTCTTGAGCAGCTATGCCTTTGGCAGTCCACGCAGGCGGGGTCCGGGAATGGTGCGTTGTTTGTAAGTCGGCACCGCCGTGGGGCGCGCGGTATGGCAGGTACAGTTCCTGTGTTTGTATGACGAGAAAAAGAATGACTCCCGTTCATCGGGGGTCCCGAAGCCGGTGACTTTTTGCGGTGACTCTGAGAAGCAACGCCCGTGCTAATTGTTTGCGGTGGAAAACGGGGGAACTCAGCTGGAAGGTCGTTCACGTGCACTGATGCAGAATTCATAGAGTCCAGCAAATTCCCGCCCGCCTGTCTCCTCTCCATCTCGATGGGCTCTGGCCTCCCTTCTGAGTTCCGTCTCCGGAAGAAAAAAAAAACAAACCTCAGTACTTGACCGAATGCAAAAGTCCCTTTACGCCTGTTTGTTTTTCGTCGGTGTCGTTGGCGTCACTGCTTTGTTTTGAATGCCACAAGTGATGGGGGTAAATGGGACAGCTGGAGCGAAAGAAGGGGGCACAGGAAGGAAACACAGGCACGAATAACAGTCGGATAGTGCAAGAAACAACTCTTTTTAACTTGGGTAAAGGGGGGAAACAGATAGGTCTCTTTTGCACTCAAAGTCACGTTTACAGCCAACGGCACTGCACCACCCGGTGGTCAGGCTTTGGTTGGGAGGTTGACAAAAATGACCGGCAAACAGGAAAATAGAGAAAGGAGGGAAAACAACAAGAGAGAGCTGCCAAATCGTAAAGTGCGGTCTAAGCAGAGAGATCACGCATAAGATCCCACGGCATCGCGCGTCCACAGCTAATACGAGACATCAAAAGAGCGAAATGAAGGCAAAAAGGGACTGCATACGCAAGTGTGCACACACACAAAGATGGAGCAATAACCGTCGACACCTCTCGAACTCTCCCGACCAATAAATGCCCTCCCCCTCCCCCACGACACGATGTGGAGAGCGACCCCGCATCCCCATCATCCACCAAACCCATGAATGGTACTTGAACAACTGCACCGTCTCATGTCTGTCTCTTGCTCGCGCTGCCTCTCAGATTATAGGTGAGTCAACATGCGTGCACATAGACAACAGTAAAGGAAGAAGTAAACGAAGCGGTTTTTTTTTTTCGTGAACACAAAACCGACTATGAAAGAAAGGTATACGATATTTCCAAAATTCAAGTCTCACATACACTGTTTGGTTACACGTTCGCAGCTTGGTGTTCAACAGAGACGTTGGCGGCAGCACTGGAAAGAGCGCTAAGTGATGGGTCTACAACATCACGCACATACGGCTGCAGGCAGCGCACCTTACACTCCCTACCGCTGTTCCGATCCGCAACGGCATTAAGAGATTGGGCATAGGCAGCAAGGGTATGATTTTTTAAAGCAAATCCCTTCCCTCCCGTGGGTCTGAATAACATCTCAATAAACATGGGCTTACAGATGTAATTGCCATGGCGGTCAATATCCACTTCGGTGCCAACGTGCGTGCCCCCGAACAGGGAAAAGAGGGACACCGCGTCACTCTCGTTTACAACACGAAACGTTCGGGGAATCGCCTTGTCGTAAGCGGTTTGAAACGCTGCGTTCCCCATCGGGGGCTGACCAAACGTGTAAACCGTTACCTCATCCAAGGGGTATTCTATCTCCCGCAGCATACGCCGCACACTGTAGGCACAAAGACAAGCCACAGCACCCCCCATGCTGTGGCCCGTGCAAAACACACGGTAAACAGTGGAAGAATTCTCCTTTAAGAACCTGTGAAGTGTATGAAGCACAGCAGGCTTCAGTGAGATCCAAATGTTAAGGAAACCCGAGTGGACTCTTGCACGCTTCGTGAGGCCCCACCACTGCCGGACACCGTCTACTTCCCGCCACGGACGCTGCCGAACACGAATGTTCTCCCTGGCGTTGCTCATATTTGCTGTTCCTCGGAATGCGATAACGATTCGAGGGGCCTTGCCACGATGGTGCAAAAATTCAGTGTCCATGACAGCACAAACAGCCACTACATCAAGTGCCTCAAACACAGCGATTGGCTTATAACCGTATTGTTTGGTACACATAGCAGGTCCCACACTGGTGGACGACCCCTCCCTCGCAACTGTAAAAGATTGCAAATCACCATCAATGGGCCTGTTATCGACGGTCGTCACTGCACTGCTGTCCACAGCCCCTTCTAAAAATGCCCGCTCGTCTAAGGTGCTTTTATCACTATCGCCTTCTCCCCTTGTCTCTGGGGGAAACGCACAGGGAGTGCAGTCAGCGCAATAAGATGAGGTGCCATTCCCCCCGCCATCAGCATCTCGCCTCGAAGCATCTACATCACTACACAGAGGTGCGTATGCCTCCCACGACAGATTCAGGCAATCAATCGCGGCCTCGAGGTTAAAAAAGGGCACACGCCTATTGCCACCAAGTTGGAGAGACTGCAAAGGGTCAAGAATGGCCCCCTCGAGAGAATCCAGAAGCAAAGCAGATTTCTCCACGAACCGACACTCCGCACGTTCGAACAGTGTCGAAACACCCCTCCGAATGCGCGACCAGTTGCGACGCCGCGAACCACGTCCGCTTGACGCAACATCATCATCTTCATTGTGACTGCTATTATAAGAAAAGCTGCTTTCGCCGCCACTGGAGTCTGAACTATCAGAGCTCTCCGCATCGTATGTCCCTAGTGGTCCGTCACCATTCCAAACACACTCTGCCGTGGAGCAAATGGGCCCTACACCCTCGTGCTCAGTGGCGACAGGGACGCGACCCGACCGACGGTGAAGGACTTTCGCCAACCTCTGCTTGTTCTGTAAAAAGTTGAAGTATCGTTCCTGCTCTTCGTTGTGAAATATGTACAATATGCCACCGTGAAACTGAAGCCACTGATACCACTGCCGTGACCAAACGACACGGCGCCACATGGGGTTGTTTGGCCGTATGGGCACCCTCCGTGAGGCAGTGGTGGGTGTGTACACAAATGTTATGTGACTCACAAAGCAAGATGAAACCATCACGGGGGCGAGCTGACTGAATGGCTGATAGACGACAATCCGCACAATATGAGGGTAGAGTAGATCGATAAGAACAGCCTGGACAACGAAATAGACCATAGCACTAGCAAACACGAAGATAAACACACGGCATGCCAGCTGCCGTGGTCGTGTCTCTAGGTAGGGCTGTCTGCCCAGATTTCGTTTGAGCCATAAAAGTAGCACGTTCGACGCAAAAACAAGCAACAGGAGCATTGTGTAGAACATTGACGCAAGGTAACGGCAACAGAATGTAGCACAATCCGCAACGGTTCCCCAATCCCAATTCTCAACGAACGCCCTCCCCACGTCAAGACCTACGAGAATAACGAAGTAGTAAGTGATTGAAACGGTAACCCACAGAGGCATACCACGTCGTCGCACGAGTGCCGCACGATCCCCATCAGGGGAGGCAAGTAATACAGAACTGTCATGAGCCTCACTTGTCCATGAATTTTTTTCCTTTCGTTGCAAATCCCTTGGATCGCCACCAGGTGAAGAAGGAGGCATATCGGGAGGAACGGTCGCTAGTGGCCGACCCGGGCGAGGCGACGGTTCCTCAAGCACAGGAGCGTCACACCCTGGAACGGTTTCCCCCTTCAGTCTCCTTTTAGTCTCTCCTACCTCCCCAGAAGCGTTAATGGAGGCTCCAACAAGCGCAAAAATAAAACAGTTCAAAAAGGCAATGAAATAATTCGGCATGTGGTACTCAAAGAAGCGATAAAGTTCTACACCGTTTTCGTCGTAAACTCCGGCGGCGAAAAATGGGTCAAGGTAAAGTATCAGTGCCACGTTCAAGGCCGTCACCCAGTAATGCTCATAGATTGTCTGCGTCCGCCGAATTCGGTAAAGAAAGAAGATCAAATGAACACCGGAGATCACAATGAGGGTGTAGCGACATGCAATTGTAAAGATGGTGTAGAAAGAACGCTGAAACGCAATACCAACAGAGGACATGGAAGCGACAGACGCCAGCTCCTCCACAGCACCGATGATGGTTAATGTGATTCTCGAATTCCCGCCAACCACCACGACATCCTGCGGCAACACCACTGAAGAGCATCGTGGTGTGGTCCGAAAACACGTGGTTGTTGTGTTGTATCGGTACACGCCAGTGGTTGCCGGCCGGCTGGTACCACTGTTAACATTTATATCTCCTTCCGAAGGCGCATGCACCGGAAACTTTTCCAGAACAACCTGCAACTGATAAGTCTTAAAGGGAATATCTCCAGAAATAGCGTCCTGCGGCGATGCTAAACTGAAAACGACGCGCGGAAAGCGGTTGGCCTTACTTGCCGGTATATCAATCACGTTTCGGTCTACCCACCGTAGGTTGAAAAGACGCTGCTGTTGTTGCTTTGGAATATAGCCTCCACTCCGCATGCTCATCCCGTCGTGATTAGGGCCCGGTGAGTCCTCCGCGTAAGATGGTGCTGATAACGGTACCGCTCCGCATCCTAGAAGAGATGGGAGCATTGCACGATGCGAAGAGTGTGGCGGTGGATCACATGCCTGCACCAGAACCTTAGTCCCCGAACAGTTAAGGTCAGCCGACTGATACTCGTACCTTTCCACGCAAGAACTTCTCCACGAATCCAGGTTGCGAATGCTTACCGATGAGCTGTCACATATATTCACCATCCCCCACTGAAAAGAGACCAAAGATTGCAGGACAAGCGCCACCACAAGGGCGCCATACCACGAGTTCAGAAACCACCCCGCTGACGTCGTAGAGAGCGTTTCAATCTGTAACTCCAACACGGGTTCCACCTGTCTCCAACGATTGCCGCTGTCGCTGCTGGACCCACGTCTCATTTCCCGCCCAATATTACGAGCTACACAGAATGGAATCTCGTCCCTGTCGGCGTCATGCAGGAGTGGCTCAGAAATCGGGTCTGGCCCCATGGTTACCGTTGGGATAGGCATCCCCGATCCCCCTTTCCTTCTTTTACTGTAGTGCGCATTGAAAACGGGTAAACAAATACGGAAAGAGATATCAAGGAAAATTGTAAGGCACACCATCATGTTTCTGATTTAAAAAAGAAAATGGCACAGCGATGTGTCCGCTTTTTTCACCTTCGTTTTCTTCTGCAGCACGTCCAGCAAATGCGTGCTAAAACAGGGATATTAACCGTACAATCACGCATTCATGATAACAGTGTGTAAGCAGTACAAAAAGAAGAATCGTTATTTTAAAACATGCGCGCATTATTGTCGGCTTATGCGAAGAAAAAGTAGGGAGAAAGGTGACGACAGCAAAACAAAGGAGAACCATGGCCACATCCCGCACTTATTCAACACCCACGTACGCGATTTGTGGACGCCTTTCCACCACCTAACACAATTCTAACCGCTCCATTCTAAGGACAACACTATGCCCTCTGATCACTTCATTTCTGAGCCTGCCGCCAGCCACACGTACGCACACGTGCACATCCCTTTCCACGCCTCACACACACAATTTGATGCGACTACTTCACAGTAGGAGGGGAACATCCTCGAAAAGGGAGTCCCAAAGTCATCTATTCATCGACCCGCTACATTCGGCATCAATGCAAAATCATTCGGCACAGCACATACATATACACACTTCCACGACTTTCTCGATTAATATCAGGTGCAACTAACTGCGGAGCATGCTTTCAAGCATCAGGAGGAGTTAAATGTGTCCACATATTTCGTCCTTACGGGCATTCGGCGGTTAACCGGTCCCTGCGGGGCTTGCTGCTTCACGGAAAATCGCATCATAGGACCCGCCTTGATCATCTCTGCCACTTTCTTATCCTCTTCAGACTCGGGAAAGAGATAGCAACCCCTCGTGGGGTCAAACTTAGGAGGCTTCTCAGTGTCAATGATCATCTTCTTTGGTTCGTCCTTTTTCGCTTCGTTGTCTTTGGAGCCGCTGCGCCGGAACAAGAAACTGGCGAGGGCACCAAGAGAGCCTGAGCGGGGCGGCTGTTGTCTCTGCTGCTTCGTTGGCTCTTGTGTTCGCTCGTTGTTTCCGGGATCTTGAGTTGGGCCAGGCTCAGCGGGACGGCCGCGAGCGGTAGTGGGTGGCGCAGCAGGGAACGAAGTGGAAGAGGAACTGGCCGAGTTCGGGTTGGTAGGTTCACTCTCTACCGCACCGCCTTCAGGGACTGATTTCACCTGGCACGAAAGAGGTGGAGGAGGTGGCGCAGTAGACACTACTTTTGACTGGAATGAGGCAGGCGGTGGCGGTATGGACGAGCCTGCGGTCTGGGCGCCTCCCGGTGCGTTGGGCGTAAACGCTCCTGCTAGCATTGGCACCGGCGGCGACGTCTGCGGGGCAGTGGGCATCGTGGTTACACGGTACCCGTCTGGTCCTATCCGCGGCAGTACTCTTTGTGACGTCTGGGCACCAAACCTTGGTCCGATCCCTTTGTTTAGAAGTCCAGGAGCTGGTGGAGCCGTTTTCGGCTGAGGCGTACCAGGGGTGGGAATGGGGACAGGTGCGACGGCAGCATCGGTTGCAGTGGCTGGCGCAGGGACAGGGGGTCCGGAGGCGAGCAGGCGGTTCAAAGTGAATGGTGCCGAGTTCTTGGATGACGTCGGTGCCATCCGGAGTGTGTGTGCCATGAAAGGATCCGCCATATCATGCAGACCCACCTCCTGTAACCATAACATTTGCAAATAGCAGAACACAACTTTGCTGGCAGGCGAGCGAGCGGGAAGTCCGTGACGCATCACTAAACCCTCCCCTTCCGTTGCTGCAGGTTGTGCAGACACTTCAAGGTTACAGCGAATGTTGTCTACAACATCAGCTAGAAACAGCAATTTCGGCGTCAGAACCACACGCACACCGTCAGGACGGCAGTGCCCACCCAATGCGCCAAGTCGCACACGAAGAAGATTCATGACGTGCTGCTGTTGGGGTTGTGGTAGCTGCTGAGGGGCAACATTTCCCATCGGAGTAAGATGAGCGAGCAGAAAACAACAATAGGCCTCGTCAATCAACCCTTCTTTTACAAGGGCATCTCCCAGCTGTACCAAGCCCACCGCACTTTCCCTAGTGAAGTTAGACACAAACAGTGCCGCGTGCTGCACCCAGGACTGCCGAACGCAAACCTCACACCCTCCCGTCGGTGCACTGGGCAACGTAGATGTTGGCGAACTCGCGAATCCAGGAAGCGGTAGCTCGTTAAACGTACAGTAGGCGTGAGCAAGAGGTGAAAGGGGGCTTAACTCTTTCTCAACAACGGTACGGATTACATCCATGTATTGCTCTTTGGTGGGGCACACCATCGAAATAATAATGGCATGCGTGTATAACTGAAACTCCATAGCCACCCCCACGGCAGCCTCACGCTCTCCAATAAGCAACAACCGTTGCACCTCCCGCAGACCCTGTTCCGGGTCCCTCTTCAACAAATTTGGGTCGGACAGCCGAATAGGGTTCATCACACTGGAGGGGGGCACCTGCTCAGCCACCTCCGAGAGCATTTTGGTAAGCTCCTTCTGTCCACCGTTACGCCAGTCAGGCAACGGGTCACGCAGCGCGTAGGACAAAACGCCCCTTAGAAGCGGAAGGATGTCGGGCACTTGCTGGACGGCTTCGCGGAGAGACGTCAGTGGAACTTTGTTTTCATTGATTTTTCTAAGGGTGAATGCAGCCGAAACGCGAAGGGTCGTTACATAGTCTTCACCCACTTTGGAAGGGTTCATACCTTTCGCCTTCCCAGAAAGTATGTCCGCGACACGACTGCATACAAACCTGGGCTTCACGGAGGGATTGGGAGCGTTAAACACTGCAATAACACAGCCCGTAGGAGAAAATACGGCAAAACACGGGGCTCCACCACGTGGCCGATGTTGTTGTCCCCAACCTTTCCCTTCACGGCGGCTGGACACAGGGAGAGCAGCCATATCTAAAGCCGGCAGCCGCGCTTCCGGAGATGTCCCCTCTTCAACGGGACACATGTTAGTACCAACTTCCCCTGCCTGAGTTGGGCCCTCAAATAGCAAAGCCTCGGACCCCACATTAGAAGGCGCTGTGGCAACCGCGTCCTGCAGCGAACCATCGTGCCACTCTTGCGAAGACGAACCGTCTACGGCATCCCCATAGGACGGCGCAGCTGGGGGGGCTTCGCTCGGGTCAAAGCCGTCGATAAACACACAAGCCTGTGTATCGTGTTCCGTCCGCTCCTGCCGTTGGCGGCCCGTGGGCGGGAAACCAAGGCCGTGCGTAGCGGAGGTTACATGAGGCGCAGCAACGTCATCACCGGCAGGCACAACAGCAGCGGGGCATACCTTATGGGGATGCCCAAACCCAGGAAAAGGAGGAGGAGGAAGAGCCAAAGCCGTTTCTTCGGTTCCATTTGGACTCAACCCATCATTTGGGATGCCTTGCGGCATTGGCAGCCCCAGAGCATCACCCCGATTCATGGCCACGTTGTCCGCCGAGAGGACGCTTCCCACACCCGGATCCGCCGGCAACGGCATGTGAGCATGAGGAGCTGAAGGTGGCCTGCTAACCAGAATATTGTTTTTCTCAGCATAATTTTCGCTGACAGCAACCTCAGCACCTGGAGTTAGGTAGGCAAGACTCTGTGATGCTGACGATGTCGTGGCGTTAGATAACCTCGTATCTCCCAACACACCTCTCACGGCTATGTCCATTTGGGGTACATGAAAATCACTGGTGAGTGCATTCGGAGCAGAAACAACAGAATCTGAACCATGGGGCAGATGCGTCCCAGTGGCCGTTGAAACAACGGTTGAGGCGCTTCCACTGTCAGTAAAGTGAGGCTCTGTCGCCCCAGGGTTGTTCACGCCCAGCGGGGGTCCTTGGGGAAGGTGCGAAGCTGCCGCTTGATTCGTGCTGCTCGGGAGGGGGGAAACACACTGCTCAGATGAAACAAACCGTGTTGAAGTATCCTCAGCACTCGGTCGAGCTGTCAATGCAGAATGACTGAAGAATGCAGGTTTGACGCGGTCCCTTTCCCTCGCTGTGTAGAGCACAAACCCTGGAGAGTACCCTTGCGATGGCGAGGGGTCCAGTAGTTGTTCCTGGTGTTGCGGACGCGACACGTGCGCGTCTGGGTTTGTCGCGGTGCTGCCAGAGCGAGACTGGTCACCAAAAAGCCCACGTGCGGTCACCGCTGTGCTTGACCCTTGTCGCCGCAGTAAGGTGTTTGGCGACGGTTTCAAAAAGTCTGGGGGATCCCTTTTGAGGAAGTTACTAAAGATTGCTGAACGCTTCGTAACTCTACCATGTGGCTCCCCATCTGTTCCAGAGCGCATGGACGTGACGGTATCTAGAGAGCCCCCCCTGGTTTTTAAATCCAGAGCAGAGCTCTGAGAAACCGAGCGGTTCGCGGAGGATGGTGTCACGATATCTTGTCGTGTGGTTGTAATGGCTGAGCCGCTGCGTTGTGATGCCAACTGGGTGACTCTCGCCAAATCCAGCGAAAGATTCGTGCGCTGTTGAGGTTGGGACAGAGAAGGTTGCCGCTGTTGCTGGTAGTATGAGTGGTCTCCTTGTTGGGTTCCTGCCGAAGACTTGCGAAGCTGACAGTCAACAGCAGAGCCCATGGACGTGGCTGTTGTTGGCACCCCGCGCTGTTGCTGTTGCATCGGCATTGACGACGGCACCCCATGGAATTGTTCAAACCCAATCTTCGCCGTCCCAACATCCATGAGAGAGAACGGGTTATAATCCATTGATCTGCTGCCGCTTCTACCAGCGTCAGTTCCCCCAACAACCCCTGCGGTGCTTCCGCTCCGTAAAGCCAAGGGGCCGGCAGTGGAGGAAGAAGAGGGAACGCCAGATGTGTTCGGCCGGTTTGTATTCATTATCGTGGCAGCAACGGGTTTGTCTACAGGCTGCAAAAAAACAAAGGACGGTGGACCTATCACCTCTACCCACCAGAAGTTCAAACGCGTGTTTGACTGCGTCAAGCAATTAATATGGAGAGGCTAAACTTCCTAAACACTATTGTGATGCGGAGCAAAAAAAAAAAATCTGACGATGTTAAGAGGGAAAAAGAAGAGGAACATCGCTTCACGGTGAAGAGGTTTCTCCTGTTGAACTATAACGACAATAACAATGCCATCATGCCTAAAATAACGGCAATGGCGTGCGTCGCAACAACTAAAAGAGGTGCAGTAGGTATCTCAATCGTCAAGCAAGGAAGCCAATGCACTCCCTTTCCGCAAGACTGAAACTAAGTTGCTTTTCTCATTTGCTGATGTAGATGGGGACGTCGTTAAAGGCGTCGTGGTAGCACTGGGCAGTGGAACGGACTTCCCTTCGCGATCATCGTCGTTGCTATCCTCCGAATCGTCGACGAAAACGTTTCCATATTTCCCTTCAGCACCTGCATACCTCGCTATGAGGGCTGCTGTCACTTCCTCCTCCTCACCTCCACCACCCTTCTTTGCCCCGCTCCGCTGTTGTTGATCATGTTGCTCCCGCCAAGACGAAGTGCCTTCACCACCCCAAAGTCGCAGCTGTGCTTCGAAGCGCTGGTACATCTCTTCTTCTTCCTCAGCTGAGCGCTTTGCTTCCGGCTGAAACTCACCTTCAATCCCGTCCCCCACCATCAAAGCTCCTTGCTGCTTCCTGGCTCGGATCACCTGCAGGAGCTCATCACGCGTCTGAGCCTCCTCCGTGCCAGCTCTGGCCTCCACGAGCTCCTCCACCAAACGCTCTCTTTCCTGTAGCTGAAGCATCACCTCATTCTCACGCTCCAGTGCATCTACTGTTCCCTCATCCGCTTTTTCAGCTGCCCGTTGGGCCTTCACCTCCTCATTTATTTGGTTTGTCCCGTAGAAGTCGCCCTCGCCGCGTCTGCAGTTGCGACTGCAATGATACCCACCTGTCAGTTTGGCGGTTTCGTAATCTGTCTTGAGATAAATGTGACCCTTACAGAACATGCAGCGGATTTCCAGCTCCCATATGCGGATCCCCATGTATGTTTCATCTGTCGCCCTACGGTTCACATAACCGTGTGCGCCCCGTGCAATCCGACAGTTACAGTGAAGACAAATAACGTTGAATGGCATTGCAAACGTTTGGCGTATGGCGTCTCTCTCGGACGGAGAAACCGCTTCGCCCTTCACCTTTTTCCGCTTGCGCTCTAATCTCTGTTGTTCCTCAAGCCTGCGGTAGTCCACGTCAGGCGCGAGGTAGTAGCCGGAACCATAAGTTGCATTAATTTTGGCCATAATCCTCAGAAACAGAAAGACACACACACACTATACGAAACAAAAGAGTTCCTTTCTTCCTTTTCTTCACCCTTCCTCCGAACCGCAGTCCTTTTGACACTCCCCTTGCCCTCTACCCTCCCGTTTACTATAAGTAAAGGGCTTGGAACAGTAATACAACAGAATCGAAGTAAAACAAGGAAGGAAAGAAAATAGCATTTTTTCTTTTGCTTGAAAAAATAAAAGACAGAAAAGACACACACAGTGGGGTATACAACAGAAAACTACTTTCCTCCTGTTGCATCCCTCCCGCCGGACGCGAACTTTGCCTTAAATGACTGTGAGAGACGCAACCAGCAACAAGACAACACATCAAATGAGAAGAGGGGGAAATTATTTGCCATAATCTTAGTATATTCCTGTTAACGGGAAAGCCGTCGCACCGCCTTCTTTACACTCGCCTCTAGGGAGGCGCAATGGTCAGCGATATTACCAGCTTTGACGTCAACTGGTATCCAATCAACCAACGGGTGGATCACCTCATTGCCAAGCCAAGCGCTCCAACTGTGAGCCACGCCCTCTCGTATCAACACCACTCTCCGCCTCGGCATGTCAAGCCATCGACCCTCAAACTGCAGAAGCGATTTCACGGCGTCAATAAATGACCGCCGCACATCCTCTGCTCCCCCTCGCATCCTGGAAAACTTATTAAACAGCTTCTCAAGGGAAGAGGACATCGGGCGGCACAGAATGATATTCACCCCTCGCTGCAGACGGTATCGAATAATTGGAAGATTTTCATGGCGGTTGAGTGCATACATGGCCCCGTGCAAAAGATGGTCATTTTGATGGGTGCTCTCAAGCTGGCTGTTGCCCAAAAGCTCCTTAACCAGTGGGGCATGGATTCCAGACTCCACTTCCACCTGTTCCTCCACATTATCCGTCTCTCCACACTTTGTCCCGTCCAAACCTTCCTCAGACATGTCACAACCATTGGGCCCCACGAGCTTCACCTCTGCACTCCACGCACGCTGAAGGTAACTACGCAGTTCACGGCAATATTGTAGGGTTAATTGGCTGTCCCTCCCCTCAACCGCAAGAAGTTCTCCCACTTTATCAGGAAACGTGAAGAACTCGTTGACGGCAGCGAGGGGGTCAGTGTGCGACCCGTCAAGATCCTTGTATAATATAGTGGACACCCAGTGCTCAGCATCATCATTACCTTTCGCCTTCTGGCCTTTCGTAAGTGACAGAACTGGAATCTGCAGGCAGTGCATTGCATATGCAACCATGCCGTTTTGTCTCGTCTTATTGTCTGTAACGAAACATACGAAGCGCTGTATGGACTCAACACTACCTTCCCCGCTCTTCCGGAGATCGTTCTTTTCTATAATGTCCTCCGAAAGCTTTATAAAATCAGGCAATTTTCCCGCCTTTTCTTCGGAGAGGCGACGAACAACAGTGTCTTCGTCCAACTGCCGCACCCTCTCCAAGACATGTTGCTCCAAGCTCGCTTCAGACACGTCCAATATAACTGCCACATGTTTAATAATGCCCATCTCCTTTTACTACAATCAGCGGTTATGATCGTAAGTAAGTTTCTTTTCAGCACCTCTGCCACTTTCTATGATTCCTGCCCTTCACACGGGGGCCCTTGTTATCGTTTCCTTTCTATGACTTCCGCTTGCCTCCAAAGAATAGCGTTTAAATAACAGTCTCCTCCTTCTCACTTCAAATAAAAGGTCGTTTATTTTTCTTTTAGAATTAAAAAAAAAGGCGCTTGAGCACCACCCAAAGGGAAAAGAGATGGGGAACGCACGTACGAAAAAGTGAAAATATTATGAACCCGAGGGGCGCGCAGCACGGAACATAATAACCGGAACAAAATAAAAAGGGGGCGATACACACACACATGTGTGCGTACATGTATATAGATATATATGCATGCATCTACAGAGAGGCAAACTCACACGCCAATAGAGGGGGGAAAGGCCCGCGTGGGTAAAAAGTTGTTCATTACACCTCCCGTTGAACTGTTCTGAGGTTTCATAATGAGTAAAGGTAGCCGACAGATAACGAAGTTTCAAAAGTCAAGTGTGTTAACCACAAGTGAACAACGGAAGAAGGGAAAAATGAAGATTGAAGACAAAGTCGGTAAAAGAGGAAAAGGAAATGCTCATTCTGTATTCTTACATAAAAGGGAATTCTACAGTTTTCGATAATGTTTCCCGGTATCCCCTATACCCCTCCACGCACTCGCGTATGATCATCAGCTACCCGCTGCATGCAAACAAAAAAAAAACAAGAATGGACGAAGAAAAGGGGGGGAGCGGAGACACTCTACTATTAGTTCCCCATAAGCTGTTTGCTGGTTTGTTTTCGCTTCTCCTTTCATACATGCGGTGTAAAATAAAAAACACTTCTGTGCGCTGCCATTTAACCCCCGAACAAATCGGCACATCCCAGGTTCAAATATTCACGCCAGCCCACAAACGCGACAATACCGATCTCTACCAACTCCTACATTCGGGGCAGCGAAGACTTGACAACTTCCCCCACGTCAATTGAAGATGCCTTCAACCACTGTCACGTCATTGTGGTGTCCCTCCCCCTTATTATCCATCAAGTTTCCAACTCCATTCCTTAAGGATGCTGTCGCACATGGTGGCGGAACGCGCATTCAAACGGCAAAGCATCTCGCCAGCGGCAAACACCTCCCAGCAGGCGAAAGCAACCAATCCACCAACGCATGACCACGCAAAGTGAAGCCCCGCCACAGCGGGCACCCACTCCGGCAAAACACTGGACACCAGAGTCTTTACAAATCCACCATTCTGCAGATCAACAGTTTGCAGCGGCAGAGAAATAACGCTCCAAATGAGCATTAGCAATGCCAACAGACTCAGCACCAATCTCAACTTCAAGACTATCACCTCCGCGTGGTACATGTCATACGCTTCAATCAGGGAAAACCGCACAAGATCCCAATATTCATCGCGGCGTTCCACCTCGTGCCCTTGCACCTCCCCCTCTGCTGAAGCACCGGTAGCGGAGTCGTTAAATTCACCGAAATCATCATAACCAGAGCACCGCTCCCGCTCAATCACGAGGCTCGCAACCGATTTCGGAGGGGCACTGCGGGCAAGGAGTTGATCCATTGCGAATGCAGGTCTCGCAGCACGAAGGCAGCAAATGTGCTCGTTGGGGATGTGAGTGCCGAAAAATACCCACGTAAGTACCGCCATGAGAAGCATGGCAACGGGAACATGAGGCGCAAAGGCAGTCCAGAACCACAACACGAACGAGGAAACATGAGAGAGTAATAAAGAACTCAATACACTGCTAATCCTTGTGAAGAAACATTCCCACCTCTTTTCTGACGAATGTAGCTCCAGCAATTTATCACGATACACATTTCGCAAACGCTGTAGCTTCTCCAGTTTTACGTCACGCGTGGGATCGTTATCCTCCACTGGGGACTTCGGAGTTCGTCGTTCCTTACCTGCACTGGTTGGTGGCACTCGCTTCGGCTTCTCTGCCTGTGAAGGAGGAATCCCACCGGCAGTGCCATGCAGTTTTGCGACTTCATCCTTAAGAAAGTCCACATACGCGTCGGAGCACGCGAGTCCAAACTTTACGCAAGTCGCATGCACACCCAAATCGGACGGTGGCTCGGGTGGTGCAGCGAGGCCAGATGACGTAAACTCTGCTCTCAGGGCCTCCACTAATTTATCGTTCCGCCTCGGGTCGTCTCCTCGGGCCCCAAATGGAAACAAATACAACGCAAAAAGAGTTGCAGCCATCAAAAAAGATACCATTGTTCTGCTTTGGTACATTATATGTATATGGGTGTGTACGTAATTTTAGATGTAAGTTACGGCGGTCACAACCTGCTCCCGCTCCTAATGTTAGCGTTCTGTTCCTTAACTAAGTTCCTCAGCGCTCCTTTTCCCCTTTTGTGCTTGTCAACAAACTCTCAAGCCCACACGCACACGCACGTGGGTTGCCAAATTTTCACCGGTTTCTTGTCGTGCCACTCAGATTAACATGTTTATTTTTATTTTTTCCACAACACAAGAGGGAAAACAAACGAGAGGGGGGCCAAAAACGGTAAGGATGAAGAAAGGGGTAACACGATAATAGTGATATAGCACAAGAGCAAAAAATGGCGGGGGAACAATGCACGGCAAACCGTGCGACACCCCAATTTCCCTTCTGCCACCCAGATACACACACACATATTGAATCTCCAACAGTTGATATGTAACAAACGGTGTCATAAAAAATGCCTTCTTCCCTCATCAGGAGGAAATCACACACCTCGACAAAAGGGGAGGAAAGAAGTAAAGTGAATCGCTCATCCCATTTGCATGGTGGGCAGCAAGAGGTAAAAAAAAGAAAAAGTGAAAAAAAGAGGGGAAAAATAATCGCACTCAAGAAATATTAGCAATACGCGTATATAAAAATGCAGGCAGACACGGGGACTTTTGAACAGTTCACATACACACATGTAGAAATATGCAACCAGTGTTAGGCGTCTGCTTGCATTTGTAGATGCACGTATTGCTAATATTTTCCACTCGTCCATCCATACACATTAGTCCGAAGATGTCTCCCATGTTCAAGGGCCATCATTGCGCCACATGCACAACCGCCCTTATAATCTTGTCACAGAGTATAAAAAAAGGAGTGAACATGGGAATACTGAATGGCGCGCGCGGGGGAAGTTTTGCTTCAACAGAAAGTACAACATGGGCCCCAAATAGCACTGACACAGCGGCTTCTTTGGCAAACCACGATGTTACTATGCCCGTCAAATCCAATACACCGGTAACGAGGCAGCGCGACGCTCCAAACCCGAGAAAGTACGCCCAATTTGCCTCAAAAAACTCAATAGCAGATGAAAGCCCCACGTAGTTGCGTCGCTGTGTAACCCTATCGGTCACGTACTGTGAAGAAACGCGGTAGTCAAACACATAGAAAGCGTGCAACCAACTTCTCATCGCCACGTCTACACATGCGCCCAGGGGCACGGGGAGAATGGTCCCTACCACCGTCATTACAACAGTGCACAAGCTGGTAGCAACAACCTTAAACAAAGTTTCAGTGAGGGATACGACGACATCACTAAATGAGAGGGAGGATGCGGTTGGCTTGGGACCGGCACCGGCCGCAGCTCCCCTAACGGGCACCACCGGCCTGCCGGGGCTTCTGGCGGCCGCCATCAGAAGGGCACGCCTTCGCTTCTCACTATTCGCAGCTGCGTACAGCGCGTTGTACCAACGTATACCAAAGAGAAGTGTAATTCCGTACATAGGGAAAACCCACACAAAATAAAATACACACGTCCACAATATAGTCACGACCCCTGTGGCTCCTCCCGCAACACGATTGACGTTACTCAACGACGCCGAATTTGTGATCGCATCCGGGTCACCAGCCAATGTCGAGCGCCCCCGCATCAAAGTCACGGCAAGGCTCCACAAGGGAGAAAATACGATAGAAGAAATCCAAATGCCGAAAAAGAAAAGAAAGTTGACAAGTGTGCAAGACCGAAGATTACGACTCACCTCGGCACTCGACCCCACGTAGCTCAGAAACTTCACGACATCAAGACTTTGACGTGCACCAGAGAAGGCAGCCCGCAAGATGATCAGCCCACCTCTGACAGGTGGCCACTGCGATGAAACAGGGACACCAGAAGACATACACAGAGTGCCACTAAACTAAATGATAACAAAAATAACTTGGAAGCTCTAAATGCGCGCAGACTTCAACGTTTTTTGTTACGGCTGCCTGTAGCGTCTTTTACCCACAGGGCCGTTTGGGTGCTGAGCTCACACCTGTCTTTGCTTGCGCTCCCCGCCTCCCCTTCACCGCACTTACCTGTGAGTTGGAAGGCAACCGTCAAATGCACTCCGCGATATGTGAGCAAAAGCCACAGTTGGGAAAAGGAGGAAACACAAAAAGAAAGAAAGGGAGGCAAAGAAACCTTAGGAGTTTTGTTCTCATACATGTAAAGTGTTCGGAAGAAGAGAGAAGTAATCATAGTGCGGATGCCCTCCGCAGCAAAACATAAGAATTAGCGGGGTGAGAATTGCTCACAGCTAACGGATACATGTCGAATATTAACAAGTTCGCTTCATGTTACACCGCACAATGAACGATTTCACCAGTGCGGATGAGCATAGCGGCGACCTGCGGGGAACCTCGGCGGGAGCTCCGACCTCCACTGCGCCGGGCGATGGAGTCCCTGAAGCCGGGATCAAGGTGTTAGCAGAAGCAGTGACAGATGGGGACCGCGCCGAAGGACCACCCGTATTCAAGGGTGGCTCAGAGTCATCGATGCGTCGAAGTACATCCACACGCCGCTCAGGCCACTGCAAGTAGACTAGAAAAGGCTCGCCTTCAAATGGTGGTACGAAATGCTCATTGGCTTCCAAAACTTCTGAGATTACATATTCTTGAAGCAGTGACTTATCTTCCTGCGACAAACCCCCCTCTGTGCAAAGTTCGCTTCGACGCCCACTTCGGGTGATTCCCTCCCCTGCCCCTTCTCCACTGTTGCCTTCATGTCCCCGCACAAGACTGATGGCATCCACAAAATAAACGGCCGATGAGCGGTTGTCATCCACACTCGTCGTGACACGCTCCAGAGGAGGTGAGGCCACCTCCCCGCTCGACCTCCCACTATTGCTAATCGTCAAATCGGCCCTTATAAAACACGAGAGTGGGGAAACAGTAGCAAGAGTAGCTGGCCCTGTTAAATCCCCTGCACACACCGTTGATGCCTCCATTACTGTCATTTGCGACGGTTTTCCTAGTGTTAACGAACCTAGCGTATGCCTCGGCACCCCTTCAGAGAACCGTCCCGTTTCCTGAGCCCAAGACGTGCACGCTTCACGCAAAGAAGCCACACACTCCTGGTGGAGATCGGGGCAAATACTTCCGATGCAGCAAAGCACAAAAAGAGATCCTCCTTGCCCAAGGACAGACCTCATCATAGAATGCAAATAGCCTTGGTGCAACAACTCGTTAGTGATGATGCCATGGGCAAGCAGCCTGGCGGAGCCATCGATGCCACACTCCCCCGTGCTCGCCTCTCTCTGTGGAACCACGTTGTCGTTAAGATCATCTCCGGAAAGCAACTCTCTCAAACCACTTCCATTCAGAACAGATCTCTCCCCGTGCGAGCGTACAACCTTCAAAGCTATTGGATATCGCGACCACACCTTGGACAACCCACCGTCATCATGCTGCAAGCCGACTCGATGCGACGTGTCCAGCACCACGAGGCGTGGAAACACGCGGACATCGAAAAACTCCAAGCAGGCCCTGATCACACCCTGTGCTTGAGGTGCCACGACGGACGAGACGAATAGCCACGAACTCGGCATGGAAGTGAGCGAAGACTTCAACTGGGACACGTCCATATCGCAACTGACAAACACTACTTGGAAGTGATGAGATCCCTCGGGTTGTTTCTCCTCTGCTAACTCACTACGAAACACCCTAGGTGAAACCAGCGGGCCTTCGACTGTCGGTGTAGGGCTCTGAAAGGATGGCGGGTGCTCTTTGGGTGAACCCATTGGCGTTTCCACAGCCGAACATCGGGATGGTATGTATGGCGCATCGCTATCCGCTGTGCTGACACTAGCACAGACGTCATTTGTCATTCCCCTTCTCCACGATTCGATGCCCAGAGGCTCATAGAGGCTCCCAGTGTCGGCGACAAACGCACTCAACGCCCTTTTTCCCCCTTCCCAAGCGGCAGCCCCCTCACCGTCAGAACTGTTTCGGCCAGCGTCATCGTCAAGTACACAGCAGTCATCACCACCTTCGCAGGCGGCTGACCATAAACGCTTTAGCTTGGGTAAGAAACGTTTGGTCGCTGGGTGCCAGACGGCACCAAAGTACAGTGCAAGGTGCGTGGCTCCATCCATGCACGAGTCAAGACAACGTTGCTCGGGCACATTACACGAGTCTTCCGGCGGGTAAGTTGCACCCACTTCACAACTCTCCCCGACGCGTCGTGCGTGCCGCAACAACCACCTGACAAGAGACAAAAGTGGTGCCCCCTCTACCTCGTCATCAACCGCATTCGATCCCCTGTCCTCATCACGCCCCGCATCTGGTGTCATCCAGGGAAATCCAGACCGAAAACCTGCATAAGGACCTATCCCCACCACTTCTTGCATGTGTTGCTCTGCCCTCGAATCTACTACCGCTAATATGTTTGGGTCGTCGCTCGTGCTAAGGGTAGAGATTTCACGCTCTATATGGTCATACGCCCGTGCCGTTAAAAGCTCCCCCGCCGGATCAAAAAGTAAAATCGCCGGCCAAGAAGAAACATTGTATTTCTGAATGACACACCTATATGCCGCTGAGTTTTCAAGATAAAACCAACCACCAAATTTTTGGTCCGCAGTGGAAAGATCTGTAAGCGCATCATTGACCTTGAAGTCTTCAGTAAATGCGGCTCCATCGACTCCCTTCGGCGAAACAGCCCTTGAGAAGGATATAGCGCCAGCATCCCCAAAAGACGCCGACGCCCTGTTTCTAGTTTCCATGTTGTGCAAAGATTCCCACCTCGGCTCCACACTTATCCCCTGCCGCACCTCCAACACAACAAAACGGGACATACGCTCAGCATCCCTGCTTTCTGTTTGACAGCCAAAATATATGCAGAAACGCGAGAGCAAGGACGCCACAGGGCATAGCGGCGCGGAAGGTGAAGTACCAGTCTTCTCCTGAGTCAGAATGGGAAGAGACGCACTAGATCCCCTCCCAGTTGATGAACTGGCACTCGGCACAGGCGTTCCAACGCGAGGAGAAGCCGTCAGCAAAGGCGAGCATAAGCTTTCTGTTGTCCGCATCACACAATCAGGCCCATGGTTGGTAAACGAAGACCCAGACGGTGAAGTCAAATAAACCAGAACGTATCTACCGCTCAAACGAGAAGCTGGAAAGTACTCAACGTCCAAACCCCTCTCCGTGTGCTGGTCGTTGTGGCCAAAGCCTGCTGGTCCTGCATCTGCCACGGACTCAATACCACAAAAATCTTCTTCAAAACGACCCCGGCAGGTTGACGCTGAACAGTCCACATTAATACTATTTGATGCACCCCGACAGCAGCCGTATCGCTTCACGGCCCTCCTAGCCACAACATACGGGGCAAGAACATGTTGCAACTTGCAATCCATACAGAGACACACTTGGATCTCCACAAAAATTCATATATATATATATATATTTTACAATTAGATTCAACAACAAAAAAGGAAGAGGAAATTAAAATAAAAAAAACACAACAACAACATGCAAAAGAACTAACATAAAATCAACGGCAACACTTCAAAAATCGCAAAACACATCCTTGCAATTTTGCATACATCACCAAAAAAAGGGCGGTAATGTCACGGCTGGAAACTCTCACCATACTGTGTCACTTCCTACACGTGTAAAAATAAAAAACTCTACCCACGCTTTCCATATCGTACATACATCGTGTTGCCTTCACTACTTCCGGACAACTCGGAAACAATAAAGAAAACGGCAGTTTACATTGCGCGCTGAGCAGGGCGTGAGACTAACAGAAGGCATGAAGATATGGAAACTGTCAGCCCGTCCCATCCATTCTGCGGACAACCGTTCCCATTTCACATGCGGACAAGCATCACTTAGTACCTAGAGAACCGTGTCACCAAATACGCGAACTTATCAAAAGAGAGCTGCCCATCGACCGAGAGGGAACGTGATTCATCCTCGAACGCTTCCTGTACCTTGCTGCTTGTTCCAAACCCGCGATCAAGCTCACGGACACTCGTCAGGAAAGCATCCACACCCACAGTACCGTTCCGCGCTACGTCCAGCAAGTTAAACCATTCCCACACGTCACTTTCTTCCAATGGAATGCCAGTGACATTCAGCACCCTTGGCCTTGTGTATTGAGCGTCCGTCTCGATCTCTTCATCGCGTGCAAGCCGCAGCGCCTGATAACAGCGGCTGCGCACCAGCAGCGGTGGCTTGCCGTCATCCACCACTCCCACCCGCTCGGAAGCAGCAGCACACCCTTCTCCATCAGACTCGGGAACCGTCAAGTACACGCCGTCCTCTCCCAGAGCCCCCTCCACCAACTTCCGCAAGTCCGCATCCGGGAGGCGACGGGCAGCCTCTTTCGATCCTAACTCACGGAGGGCGGAAGATACAGACGGACACAATGCCACATAACTGGGATCCCGGCGCCGCACTTCCAGCGACGGACCAGACGGCTGCCGTGCAATCAGAGGACACGGTGCCCGCCATTTCTCCTCCTTTGGGAGTGTTACGCCCATCTCCTGCGCCAGTGACTCCTGCTCCAGCAATGTGAGTTCACGAAAGGCCGTCAGCAACCGAACCACACGCTCCTTGGAGTCTTCCTGAAGAAGGTCGAACAGGCGCTTCACAGGAGCAGCCACACCACTCTCCGTGGGGGGTCTCTCATTCGCTTCTGTGCATACATGGGGAGCCTTCGGCTCAACAACCGCCTCTGTTGCACTCATGGTTACAAAACTGCTCTCTGAATCCTGTTATTGCTTGTATCAATCAACTTCGTCACGTGAAGAAGGAAGGGAAAGAGATGGCGAATAAACAGTTACGCGTGTGCTTCCACTGACCGTAGTGAAATTCAATCCCACACGCAAAGGATATGTAATCACACAGCTATACCAAGAAACTGGTGGGAAAGCATTTGTAAAGGCAATATTTCGTCATATCTCAATATCTTACCGCTCCTGCTCATATCCCCACACCGATTCAAACCACGCCACAGAAGATTATGGCGCGTGCCGGTCAGAACATATGTAATGACAAAAGTGTGAGGAACAGGACCCCTGCACAACAGGAATCCAACCCCGAAACAAAGAGCAATAAACAAAACTCCGCAAGATGGATGACGAGATATCCGACAAAAACACACGCAGGACCGCATGACAAATGTTCCCCTGGCACAAAAGCATATTTTCCATTTTCGCTTACTGCTCAGTTCCGTAGCATTTTCACTTTCATTCCCTCCCTCCTGTTCGCTCTGTACTTTTCACTTACTTATTTTCTTGCTCCCGAATAACTAGTGCTTCCACACCAGATGCCCCACACCATACCGTACTTCATCAATACTTATCACTTCCTTCACAGACAGCATGGCATCTCAGTTGGGCCACGGAAAGTTGGCACCATCGGGATCCTCAATGACACGGGTACGGGCCTGAGTGCCAATGATGGCACCGGTATCAGCATTGATTGTGATAAGAGTCGGAATGGATTCCACGCCAAATGTCTTGCCCAATTCCGAAACTGTCGAGCGTTGGTCAAATGGGAGAGCGAGCCATGGCATCTTGCCGTAGTAATCATGGAAGTCGCTCTCGTTTTCATCCCAGGAAATCAGCACGACTTCGAAGTTTTTCGCCACATGATGCTTCTCGTAGAACTCGGCGAGGACCGGTGTAAAACCCCGGCATGGGGGGCACCAGGAGGCAGAAAAGTAAAGAAACACAGTTTTCCCAACGAGGGATCCCAGTGAAACTTCACCCGACTTGGACAGCAGGTTGGTTGCGCCAGGAAGATACTTAGCGAGGCCAGACATCGTCAATTACAATATGAGTTGAATGTCTTGTTTGTTCTTTCGGTTTAGCAGTGCGCTTGTCTTGAACCTCGTGGTTCATATAGGAAAGATAACAAGGAGTAATGAAAGAGAGGGTAAAGGTGAACACACGGGTCACATGAGCAGTAACAGTAGCAGCTGTTGCAAACACACCACCTTGCTACCATAGCTATGAAGCAAGTGATTCCTCTCGTCACACTGATACACACACACCTCTCGTACACACGTATGTATATATATATATATATATGTATACAATTATATACGCACCGATAATGGTTTCATTTACGAAAGCTTTGAGCCTTCGGTCACGTTGCATTCCACCAAGTGCATATAACCTTCCCATGCGTATGCCCGGTTTATTTTTGCACATGTGACGGTATAATTTAAAGCTGCAATATCGACAGGTTGCACAACAGCAGCGGCACAACGGTAACTCTCGCAGTAGCATTTTGTGAAAACCTCACAAAAAAAAAATCTCCTTAAGAAGTGCTTGAGTAGAGAGGGGAGGTGATGCGTAATTGCGATCATCACAAATGCGACGGTTTGTGAAGCACATGCACACACGCTTTTCCTTTGATATGTGTTTACCTAATCATTGTTTTTTTTTTCACATTACTACAACTTCTGATACATAATTTGTCTTCGGTACTTCCACCCGTTGCCACCAGCAGCTGACATATATGTAGGAATATGCATAGATACATGAAAATATGAGAAAGAAAATATTTGGTTAGTGTATGATACTAAACAGGATGAAAACAGAAACAGACACTCATGAAATAACACAAGCAGTGATGCAGGAACCGAACGAAAAGTGACTTGGACGCACGGACAATACGGCTGGAAAAAGTAAAAATAAAATAGGTAAATAAATAAAAATAAAGAAATGAAGTAGAGGGTATAAAGAGAAAGAAAAAAAAAGAGAAAAAAACAAATAAAAAATACAAGAGGAAAGAAAGAAGGAAAATGGGGGAACCCCCGGAGAGCCGCATGAAATGCAACCCTTTTCCTTTACTTGTTGCGTTACGTGCACACACATAAACGTGTACACGCATACATATATACATAAACGAATATATATATATTTATTTATTTACGTATCACGCCCAACTAAACCTTCACAAATACATAATTACTTATAAGTCAAAATCGAAACAAAATGTTGAAACAAACATGTAAAAGTAGAAAAAAAAACCGAACATCAGCTCAGTTCGTGCCTAAAAGAATTTAACAACAAATGAGTGCACTTCTCTTCTTCTTTTCCTTTCCTTCCCCGCTCATCCCTGCTCCTTTCCTCTTCCTTTCAACTCTTTGCCTTTTGTTTTTTTTCTTTTTGGTACGTACTGTTTTCTTTATTATTCTCTTGTTGTAATCATCCGTGTTCATAATCCTCGTTTATTTCCGTTTATCACTGAAAAAATGCTCATCTCCACCCTCTTTGAAATGCGGAGATGCGATACAAGAAAATATATATAAAGTAAAAAAACAAAAAAGAATAAGAGGGGAAGAGAGGAGTAAGAGAGAGTAAGAGAGAGAAAGAGACTTTAAACAAAATAAGAAGAGGAGAGAAAAAAAATAGAGGAATAAACCGAACGACTCAAATCCGTCACAGTCCCTTCTTTTTTTCCGCGCCATTTCTTTTTTTTTTGCCGTTGCAGATCTCATAGAGAAGGTGTTACGCCGCGTATTCCTTTTTTCCCCCTCCCCACCATGAAATCCCCTCATGTTCACCTCTCTTCCTTTTTTCGTTGGCTTTATTTTGTTTTCCTTCTTTTCATTGTCTGCTTCGTTTCCTCCCTACTTTCTTTTTCAATTGCTTTTCCCCCATTTTTCCCCGTTGCTTTCGTTGGGTCAATTCGAGCCCGCGCCGAACACACGTAGACACATGTATTATATACATATATGCGCTGAAGAAAAGAAGAAATTAGAAAGATATATTAAAAATACATATACATAAACATATATATATATATATATATATATGTTTGTGCGTATGTCAAACGTCAAGCACATTTAAAAATGCGTTTGAGAATTGCACGTCATTAGCTTCCGCTAATGAAGTCAACATGTTTTCAACTCGCCCAAATGCCCTTCACTCTTCTCTTTATTTTTCCTGCTCGTTTGTTTGTTTGTCTGTTTGCCACTAATTGCCACCATTTGCTTTCTCCAATACGGAATTCGTACAAACAACGACACAAAGAGCCGAGTGCAGAGTTTGGACTCTCCACATCACTATCCTCTTTTTCGTTTACTTTCTCCCTTTCTTTCATTTTTATTTTCTCTTCTCTTTTCTTTTTTCTTTTCAATTCTGATTTCCGTCCCTTTTCACTCGTTGTTTTATTAGACAGCAAATATATGGTAATTACCGACGCAGCCACGAAAGAAAAGCCACGCAGAATTCATTAAAAGGCACAACATCCACCTCTCCTTCCTTTGGAGTGCGGCGGCGGCGGACACGAAACGGCGTCACATTCTCAAAAAAGCGATCGAGATCCCGATCACTGCATGGCGCACCAAAATGTGAAAAGCCGCTGCGCATCATCTCCCGCAAAACACCGCGCTCAACACCACCGCTTTGATGCACATCAAACACTTCGTAAAGGTCGCGTAACATCTCCTCCGAAACGCTGCTGACGCCAATCATATCAAATCCAAGACGGCGAGGGAAAAGTGTCTCTGAAGTTTCGGGTACACCACCTTTGGGTTCTGCAATTGGTGGCAGAAGCGTGTCACGATTGGGTAAATCCACATATGATGTGAGACGTACAACACCATCTGTGGATTGTTTATTGTCGGAGGCGCGGCTTTGAGGTCGGCTGCAATTCGTTAGAACCAAATCCATCAGTTGGGAGTGGCTCCCATCTTCACCACCGGAAATAAGTTGAGTCGACATATTCCTCTTGGTTTTGCTTTCTTTTTTTTTTCGTTCTTTCTTTCTTTCCTTCT
>NW_027123449.1:62465-73413 GCF_001457755.1 Trypanosoma equiperdum | reverse complement strand
AAAAAAAAAAATAAAAAAAAATAAACACTTCTGTTCGTACTTTGGTGCTCCCTTCAAGTCTCTAATTTATGAAACAGGTGGTGGGAAAAGAAACAAAAGCAGGGGGAAAAGAGGAAGAAACAAATGAGGCAATTAACAGTGTTTAGCGCCAAGAATGGGAAAGGGGGGGAAAGCACAAAATGGTGGTTTACACACAAAAGATGATTAATCAAAAGAAACCCATGTGTAAAACTTACAGCTCCATATTAGCGAAGAGTTTCAAAGCGAAAAAAAATAAAGAGAAAGAGAGAAAGCGCTAACACAGAAGAAAAAAAAACAATGCTGCACCCCGACCTTCCTCTTCCCGCTGGCGATGTCATCCCCGTCGGCATTTGTTTTTTGTTTTTGTCTTGTTTTTTTATTGTGTCCCAGTGTTCCCCGTGCATTTCCCTGAGGTAATGTTGAATGGCCATCGTTAATTTCTGTGCGACCCTATTTTTTTTCTATTTTTCTTTTGCCTTCCGAATGAGGGAGTATCGGAAAAGAAACAAAACAAAAGGGAAATCAGAAGCGTAACACCCCGCTCAGAAATGCTTTTCCCCTTCCTTTCCTTATAGATCATTCCCCCCACACTCTCCTATTTTCATGTCATTGATATTCACATGTGTAAATGTGCGAACATAATGGAATGAAAGGAGGACATGTTACGTCAGCTACTCGTCCATGTCACCACCTTGTCCCAGTTCCTATGGTAATCGAAGCATATTTTATTTTTTAAAAAAATGTGGAGAGGAGTAGCATATATTGCACCAAAAGCAGAAAAAGAGTATTTGCAATTTAAAAAGAAAATAACAAAAGAGAGAACAATTAGGGAACCGACGCGAATGAAATGTGCACTAAGATTATCCCCTTTCCCAACATGAGGGGAAAATGAGGAAAGGCATCAAACACGGCACCACTCGTCAACTATCGTCGCCACTGCAGTTGTTAGCTCACTGGTGCTTCAACAAACACTATCCAACGCGCTCGATACGCTTGAGAAACCCCAATGGAAGCCACAAAACACGAAAAAAAAAAACAAGAACTGGGAAAGTGTGGCAAACGCAGAAGGAGATAAGGAATTAAAAGGGCCAGACGAAAGTACTTTTGTGTTATTATTATTTCGTTGATCTTACTCGTTCCCTTCCCAGCGGCACGAAAACACACACACACACAAAGGTATAGAAATTAGTCCCTTCAACAACCGTGAGAACAAAAAAAAAGAACAAAAAAAGAGAAAGGGAAAGGGGGACTTCGCCGCAACTCATCACATAGTCGCTCACGCACCCATTTCCTTTTATTATTGCATACTTTTTTCTCAAACTTTACACTCCACAAAGAAATGCATATGCAGGCATAGATGATGTGTCAGTGGGAACACATGAAAGGGGAGCCTACGGTACCGCTCACGCCTTAACGAGGCTCAAAGAAATTACTCTTCACAAAAAAACGTATCGCCTGCAGAAGAAGCCCGTGTTCCACCGAGTTCCGATCCTCCGTAAGCCGCTCAAACAATGTGGGTGGCGGAGGCGGGACACGTCGATGATCACGGCGCTGCGCCCGTTGCCTTCTCTCCTCTTTGACGCCACACTTGTGAGTTGCACCTCCTCTTCCCTCCGCGGCGTTGTTGGGCACGCGGCTGTCCTCTTCGCTACATGCCCTTCTAGCCGGCAGCTCAGGCGGAGGGCCCACATCCTCAACCCAAGGCTCAGCCACATCGCTGGTAACCTCAACATCACCGCTACTCGGTCCGGCAGCGGTCTCATCAACAACAGCATTCCCTTCACTGCATGATGTCATTGCTGGTACGATATTGTCATCACGGAGTTTCGGTTTCGGAGGGTCCCGTCGCTCCTCACCCCATACGATACGCCGCTCAAACACTTGATCACTCCTTTTTGGGCAGTCAGTTACCCAATGCTGTCCCTTCTCGCCACAGCAACTACATACGTAAAACCGTGGCACAGTTTTTGCCTCGCGGTAACGCTCGCGTATAAGTTGAACCTTTTGAGCGTTCGAAAGGGAACCATTAGGACCACAGGGTATAATCCTCCTTGGCCGACTGTGATCCTTCTGTTTGTGCTGACGGTGCTCAATCGCACTCCCGGTGCAGTCGGCGGACTCACATTCACCGCCTCGACCAACGGAAACGGATGGATCCTCCTTATTACGCAGACGGTTACCGTCGCACTGAGAACTGTCACTGGCACCACTACATCCCTCTTCACATACCCGTTGAGTTTCCGGTGCATCAGATGTGTCGGCACGTCCCTCATTGGCCTTTACATCTTCTGACTCGGAGCAAACCACTTTCTTTGCATTTCGTGACGCACTAGTTACAATGTAACTCTCCCCTGTTCGCGGGCGCTTCCCCACCAAAATACCATGTTGACGAAGCCACCGTCTACGATCATCCGGGAGCACAACTCCCCTTGAAGCCTTATAGAAGAGCTCCTCCATTTTAGCCTTGACGGAATCCTGGGTGGGAAAACGGCCCCTGCGCTGCGCCAGGTAGGCCCCCACATCACTGAGATTAGGCGCGTCGGGCCTATTGTGGAGAGTCTCAATGTGCGCTTCCATCTTCCACTCGCGGCTTTGCAGGCAGGTGAACTTGCAGCCGGGAAATGAGCACCAAATGTGAGTCTTCATGTGACGGTCATACTGCTCTTGTGTGTTGTACCCTTTCTGGCACGGGTCGCAGAAGTATTTGGGTGGCTCACGCTCCATCGGGGGTGCGTTAGTCACTCGGCCTGGAAGTCCTATTAATGGGTTTGGGTGCACGTCACACCACGACTGCAGAGGAGGATCCGACTGTGGGAGATACATCCGCACGCACAAATGTTTCCCTCGCGGCTCCTGGCTTTGATGCCCTTGAAAAGGGACAGGCTGCAGAGGCGCACTAACAGTAACACCAGCTCTGAAAGTCGGCCCGCCAACTCTTACGGTCGCTGTGGAAAATGGCGGAATTAACTTGGAGCCAACGGTCACTGTGGGTTGCCCACAGGTCGCTGCCACATGCACGCGGCCCTGAAGCATGTGTTGGGGCCACTGTTTAGCTGAAAGCATAGTCGAAGGTGACGGCGCTGGCATCGGCATCGGAATCGGCTCTTCCTTTCGGCAGCGTTGCAGGTCTACGCTGGTTGGAGCTATGTAACGCCGCATCCGTTTGGTACACGGCGGGGAGGAATCTGCAGATATCGACGAATTATCCGTGGCCGGGACAGCTGCGCCTTGTCCGTGTCCGTGGCCGTTGGAAACAGAAACCCAGATGTTTCTCATTTTCTGCAGGTTCTGTAGAACCGAGAGCGCTGTGCGAAGGTTGAGAGGCGCAGCCCTTTGCTACTGCCTTTGTTGTGTCCTTCACCGCCTCACTGCAGCTATGGCGAGACCTTGTCAACCAGATGTTTGATGAGGCAACTAAGAAAGGACGTGAAGAAAAAGAAAGCGAAAACAAATGGTGGAGAGCGAAGCAAAGGAAAATGAAAAGGAAAGAAAGAGTGGAAGATGTCTCCGGACACCTACCTCCCAAAAGCTCTACTAACCAGCAGTAAGAAAGGGAACTAACGGAAAATATTTAAAAATAGATGAGCCAACAAAAGAAAAAAAAATAGCAGTATTAGACAATGGCAGAGAAGAAAATTCTATATGCTGTGCTACTGCAGTATGCACTCCTTCGATCTGCTAAAAGGAATAAGGGAAATAGAAAAGGAAACTACATACACGAATAAATAAATTTATAACTTAACTTCCTTGGAATAACTTTCTTTTAAATATTACCACAAGCTTACTCGCATCTCCTCCAATAGGTGTACAACAAGATGAAAACGCGATGTTACAATATTTCCCTTCCACTAACTCCTCATTAGCGAACCAGCACCTCTTTCCTCTCTTCCATCCACTCAAACACTCGCGCAGTCAACAAATACAGCACAACCACTGGATGCCCTTGACTTACGTAAGACTAAGAAAATAAATTAATAATAATAAAGTAAGAAAAGTACGTTGGTCTCATTGTGTTAGGAAGTGGGAACCGCTCCCTCCCCTCCCCCAGCGCGCGCGCCTTTGAACCCCATATTTGTTCACTCCTGAGATGTCTACCTGAATTTGCGCCAGTTAGACAATTGTCCTTCTTGCTCCTTTTCACCTCCCTCTTCACATATTCAACCTCACACTTCGAATGAAAAGGGGGAACGAGGTGTGTGTGAGTAACAAAAAGGAACACGCAAGCACTCTCTTCCGCCAGACGCAAACACGGGAAACGGCACAACCTACACCTTTCTCACGGACACCAGTCCATAATTATGTTAAAAATCCAACAAGATGTCGTCCAACTGCGGTTGTGTGGCGCTCACCTGTACCACTGGCGATAGACCGGGGATTGCCCCTTCACTAATCGCGGCACTTTGCTGGCACACAAACAAGAGATCGCAGGTCACCGCCAGCGTAACGGTGCGACCAACAACACTCTTTATGCGACAACCCCGCGAACCCTGCGCCTTGTCAAAGCACTTACAAAGGTTTCGCACGGTTTCCCCCAGCGGGTCCAGCTGTGGGGCGACAGTGTTGCCAAACGCCACCCTCACAGTGTACATGACGTCGCAGGTAAAGTGCGACATCAATTCCTGAGGAGTGCCAATGTATCGCAAGCGTCCGTACTCAATAAAAGCGGCACGATCCACAAGCACCTCCATCTCCTCCAGGTGGCGTGACGCAAGAATGACGGACTTTGCCCTGCCTAATCCCTGTACAGCAGCGAAAACTTGCCTTCGTGACATGAAGTCCATATCGGCGGTTGGCTCATCCAGCAGAAGATACGTGGTCCCACCGACGAAGGCTACAGCGAGCGACAACCGCCTCTTCTGAGCCGGAGTTAGTGTGCGCACGAGGCAGTTCTTCACGTCCTCCAAACCCAACACGCAAAGAAGCCGCGGTACCTCACTGTGGATTTGCTCCTCAGTGCTACCACGCAGCCTAGAGAACAAGAGAAGATGATCATATGGTGTTAAGTTGTCCATCAGCGCATCTTTTTGTGGGCAGTAACCAACCTTACTTTGGGCGGCGTTGGGACGTACGATGGTTTCACCGACGCCAGCAAACCCAGTTGTTGGTGGTACCCTGCCTGCAAGGATAGAAAGAATTGTTGACTTACCGGAATCATTAAGACCCAAAACCGTCAGCGTCTCCCCCTTGTACACAGATATTGAAATGTCTCGAAGGGCCAAAGTGGAGACTCCCGCGTATCTCTTGGTGACGTGTTGAAGTGAGAGGCCCACTGCCGCGGCACCCCGCCCCTCCTCCAACTCCCCATTACGGTAAGAGGTCATCTCTTCGTTGGCGCACCAATCTTCGGGGGTGCCTTTTCCCCGTCTCTTCATTCTCTTACGGTTGCCTCGATGCGCAGCAGTGTTTAGCTTCCCATCACCATCCCCTTCCGAGCACGGTCCGAGGCAACACACCGCTCCCCGACGCCTCAGCAGCTCTAGTAGGGCAAATAACAACAGGCAAACGAAAAAGGTACCTACCATGTACAGGAGACCCGTTCCGGTACCACCGGTTAAACCACCCCTACTGTAACCTAGCGGGCTGAAGAGACTTGGTCGCTCCCTCAGCGGCTTTCGTATATTCGCCAACCTCGTACACACCATAGCCATGAGGGCCTCACTGAAAGCAAGGCACGGTGTGACGCGCAGAAAACTTGTCACGCCCATAACAATGCCTGCCACACGGTTGTTTTTAACGGCCAAAGGCTCAATCAGAATCCACATAATTCCAAGCACGAGGCTCCCAACAAGAACGGTGCTTTGCGCTCTTCGTGAGGATTTGAACAGAAAGCTCAGAACGTAGGAGAACGGAATGTGGCAAAGGCCGAACATCGTAAAAAGAGCTAGTGCGGCAAGAATTGTATGGCCATCGCCAACGAGTTCATCGCACCCAGACGCAAACAACACGATCAACACGAGAATCTCAGCCACAACGTAGCATAAGAAATCGAAGAGCATGGCACTAAGCCAGAAGGAGAATGCATTAGCACCAGCCAAACATTGGAGATGATACGCGCCACACTGCACCTCCTTCACAATACGACCAACGACGTTAGCCGGAATGAGAATAAAGGCCAATATAACAAAGAGAGCAGCAATAATGCGGTGGAACGCGGCAAACATTTCCTCCTCGTGCGGGCCCATTGGCATTGGTTCATTACGTGCTGTCACAAAAGATCCTTCGCCAAATAGCTGATTGTTCACCACATCGTACAGCATGTTGAGGGACTGGGCCGCTGCATGGGGTGAAGAGAGGTTGTGCATCGTTACAGAAGTGGCAACCCCATACATCGCACCGGTAAGTGCGATAGCAACATCGGCATGAGAGTTGTTACCATTCAAGTACTGATAAAGAACGTCAGACAAGGCTTCGGTACAACCCGCTCTGTGACATTCAACCATCACCGGCGTATAATAGGGCCCGAAAACATTACGCAGATCAGATTTTGCAACACCAAACGCGTCATCAAGAACACTGGAGTAAGTCCAAACAAGAGTAGAGTTGGGAGACTTCTGGCCGGCGCGGTACATTGAAGAGTCGAGTGTTAACGCTGGCTGAACAGTTGGCTTAACCTTACCAACGGGAAGCGAAAGAAGAGCGAATGCGAGAGGCATCACAATGTAGTAAAACATGAGCTGTGCATCCCACTTCGCCGAATGTAGCCGCTTCACAAAAAGAGCAGCGAAATGCGAGAAGAACGTCCACTGAAGCCCCCCGTTTCGTGTGGCATTCGTGTCCGCTCGACCGAGGCCGGAAGTAGCAGAGAACTTTTCATCGTCTCGAATCGTCCCAGACGGGGTAAATTCCACGGAAACAGTGGAACCATTGCCACCAGCGCGGCGCGGCGTATTCGTTTCATCCAACGACAGTCCACACAGCCCACTGTCTCCATTTGCACCGGCCGTTGGTTGATGCTGAACCGTCAGGTAATCCAAAACATCCTGTAGCGTTGCGATGCTCAGTCCAATACTTTGCAGGTGGAACTCGCTGCGACGAGCCTCTATTTCGCCAACAACGGAGACGCCTTCAGACGAGAGCAGGGCGAGCGGAAAGCGGAATGAAACCTGACGCCCCCGCCGCTCTACACCAAGGAGCCCAACACCACAAACCGTACCGTGACTCTCCCGCGCGGGACGACTGCCGTAATCGCCAGGGGCAATAGCCCGTACGAAATCTACAAGTCGGTTGATGCAGTCATCCTCCTCTTCAATCGTCAGGCCAGGGCTAACGACACATTTTAAAACGTACCCAGCACTTGCCTTTGATTTTAAAACGAGCGGCGAGCCCGAGTCACGTACAGTACAACCCTGCATGACGTGGATGTAATCCCCGATACGTTCCGCGTCATCAATTTCGTGGGTGGCTATCAGCACGGCACGCCCTTCACGCCCCTTGCTCAGCGCCTCACACACCGCCCTTCGCCCCTTAACGTCCATCCCTGCCGTTGGATCATCAAGAAATAGCACGGCAGGGTCACCAATCAATGCAATACCGACGCATAAGCGACGGCGCTGACCCCTCGATAGATTCCGCGCCTTTGTAAGCCACTGTGCCTCCAAATTTAGGGTGTCAATAATGTCATTCACAATCTCCCCCACATCCCAAACACCGCCACACTTTAGTCGAGCATAGAAGGTAAGGTGCTGCTCCACAGTAAGATCCTCCCACAAAACGTCTGATTGTGGGCAGTATCCAATGTTCCTGCGGCACTTCTCGGGCTCAGTTACTGTAGAGTGGCCACAAATGTAGACGGCACCAGCATCGGGCCTCACAGCACCAACAGCCATGCCTATGAGCGTGGACTTGCCGCACCCGCTGGGTCCAATAAGCATATTCACCTTTCCGAACTCGAGCGCGCACGAAACGTCATCTACAGCCGCACTACCGCTGGTTCCGAATGAGATGCCTGCACTAGAGCCGCGCTTCCAACAGAACCAGTTCTGCCTTTTCTTCTGCTTACACAGCCCATAAAGTACCGCAGCTATCGTCTGATTCTCTGTATCCCGGCACTCTGGATGCTGATCCAGCACAGACTTCATGGACGGCGGTATCTCATCCTTTCCCAGTTCCCTCCATGGAAAGGAAATAACATCTGTGTTTTCGTCCCGAGGGTGGCACAGAAAGCGACGAAACGCCTGAAGGAAAAAAAGCGGGTGTTTACGACAGCACGATGAAGTAGGAAGCACTTGGTCCAAGTAACTCCACAGTACCAACATAATGAACGTGGAAACCCATGTCATACCAACAAGAAGTGCCACAGAGTTGCACCCTTCAACGGTATCCCTCCAATGGAACTTTTGGCTCGTGCTCGCATGCTGGATCAGCTGGTCAAATGACGCAAGGTAGCCGACACAAGGGAGTAGACTCATGAACTTCACCTTTGGTGCATGGTAACTTTCCGGTGTGCGATAGTACGACATGATGCAACACACTGTAACAACACATATAGCCAATTTCACGTACCGTGGCTTCGTGAAAAAGGTACTCAAGAAGAGGCACAACGCTCTTATTTGGCACAAGAAACTCCAGTATAATACGAACAGTACTGCCAAGTTCACGTAGTGGAAAAAGGTGAACCCTACCAATAAGACGGGCACACATACAGCAATGAAGTCCATCGAGAACGCAATGATGAGCCACCCCAATGCCATAGCGGACCACCGAAGTCCCATTACTTCCATACACCCCCGAATCATTCGAGCTTTCTCATTCACAATTAAACGCGCAAACACCATGCCGGATAAAAGAGCAGCGATAATTGCGAGCAAGGGCATGTAATGTCCCCACTTATAAAATGTGCTTTTGAATTGCGGTGGAGACGGCATTGCCACAGTCGTAGGTCCATACAGATTAGTGTACTGAAAAATCGCGGAGGAATTAAGCCTACCCCCCAAACGTTCCCGCACATAAAATTGTTGGATGGCGTTCTGCAAAGTAAGAAACCCGCTAGTGATGTACAGCAGATTGTTACCTTCCTCCATCGCTTTGGTTGTTGGTATGGCCGCCTCCGTCGTCCACGGGGTTGCGGAGTAATTCATGCTAATAGTGAAGTGATTCCCGCGCCCCACGAAATTTCCAACGCCCCGGTGGTCGTCAGTGATATCCGCAATAGCCCATACCTCCCCATCGTTCTCCATGGCATACCGGCGGGCATCGGCCATAGATGCAAAAATGGGCAAATCGCCTAACACCTCATTGCAAAGAACGCTTACATTGGAACAAAATGTCCTGAAACGCGCTGCAGCACCATGATTGGCAGATTTCGTATCCACAAGTAATAGTTTACCGTAGTGGCCCATGCCCTCTTTTGCGGAGCGGGCGAACAGACTCGGGTTCTCGCGCCGTAACTCATGTGTCACAAACGCTGACAGTCCCAAATAGGCATCGAGTGTTGGAATAACAACGGGGCCAGCCGCTACAAACAGCTGCGCGAGTGCCTCACGTGCCAACGTGGCATCGAGAACACACAATGAACCTCCACGCACGGAAGGAAGGCACTCAAACTCTTCCGACGGTGGGTAGCACATCGGAACAGGCAAACGCCTACGAAACGAAAACGGGGCATCACGATTCGTGCAAAAGTGGTTCTCGAAAATCTTTGAAGAATTTATAAGAGGATTCTCATCATATTGCATTTCCGGCACGTGAATGATGGCGGTTGAGCGGTATCCTGCAACCAGCACAAGCATTACGAGGGTTGGAAGTAGCAACATAAAAATAGTGGTAAATAATGCTGACTTGAGTTGCAGGAGCACCTTGCACAGGAATGCCCTGAACTGAATGCACCACGCCGATGCCATTTCCCTGCTTCCGTCCTTAGTACTCACCTCTCTTCACTGCAACTTCAGCAGGGTTACGTACAGTTTTCTGCAAATCCTCCTGTTGGTAAAATTCCTCGTGCCTCAAGGCACTAAAATAAAACAAAAAAAGGTATTTACTATGCCACCACGCACAAACAAAAAGTGAGTTGCGTGGCCTTTTTAGGAGGGAACTGGTTGGTTGGTTGTTTTTATTTGGTGGTACCCTTCCTATTATTTGTTCGAATAACTGCTGGGCTCCTGCCCGGCCTTCTTCCCCTTTGTTGTTTCCTTATTTCCCTTTACGCTGTAAGAAATATCACGTCACTACTAATTCTTGTTCTAGAAACTCCTCTGAAGCGATTGCAGCACCAGTCAAATGACGGTTGTGCGCCTATTAACCTTTTTCTTTCTTTTTGGCTTTTCTCTCCCTTATTCCTTAGCTTTATGTTTATGTGACTTTATGCTTTCCGTTCTTTTCGTATTTTGATATGACTTTATGTAGCCTAACTTTCAGCTGTGCCTCTCTATTGTTCTCAGGCGCACACAAACACACACACCCTTTGTTCACTGTATTCGTTCTTATTCTGTTTTACTATTGTTTCCTTTTCTTTTATTCTTTAATCTTTTGATTAGTACGATGGAAGTCAATGGCGTAATCCACTTTTTCCCCCTTCTACTTTACTTGCGATGTCTACACGTCAAGTGTTTCTTAAGTAAGACAATCGCTGACGATGACACACCAGTGGGCCTTATAAAGCCTTCACACACGCGTGTATTTGCTCTTCTTGTGAGTAAACTGACTGAAAAGCCGAAGTCTGCAAAGAGTTATAAATATTAGCCCTTTTTGTTTGGGGTTTTAGTTTCACCCTCCGTTTCCTTTTGGTTGTTAAAAACAAAAATACAGCAAAAATAAAATCTTTTTTTTCTTATTTTTACTCCTCTCCCTCCTTTCCTCAATTTCTTACTTCAGAATATTTTTTCCTAACTTTTTCCGTATTTTTATACTCCCACACCACTGCTCTCTCTTTGTTTCCCCCCCCCCTCTGGTAAGAAATAAAAGCTTCCAATAACTGTCTATTGGGTTTGCC
>NW_027123449.1:45965-62449 GCF_001457755.1 Trypanosoma equiperdum | reverse complement strand
AAAAAAAAAATTAAACAACACGAAATAAAACAAGATTAGTCAAAACTTTAAAAAGACCACCAGAAACTTCTAGTCAGTTGAAGGATATTAAAACTAATATTAGTAAGAAAATAACGATAAAGTGGCAGTTGAATTAAAGTGAAGGGGTGCGGAGAACTCACGTCAGTGGCGCCAGTTCTCCCAATAAATTAGGGGGAAAAAGTAAAATAGTAAAGGATAAACGCGTAGCAAATACTAGTGTAGATGCTTTCGGATTGGATACACCAAAAGTAAAACAAAAAGAAAAAATAATTATGCTCGATTTGTCTGCCAAAAAGAGACAGCGAAAATCAGGAGGTTAATAATATTATCCGTTACGAGAAGTATGATAGAGGGGGACGGAGAAAGAAACAAAAAGAAGAAAAGAGAAATAGCAGAAGATAACACAACAAAGCAAGAGGAGAACAGATGCATTCACGAACACAAGCGAATACAGTTACAAATAAACACATATATATTTACTTACTTATTTTTATATCAGACATATCCAAGAAAAGTGATTGACTGAACGGAGTAAGCCACATGCTGCCCCCCTCCATCCTCCCAAACATATCATAACAAGGCGGAGTACCTCAGTAAATTAATGTCTACAGCCATCAAAAAAAAAATGAAGGGAGGAGAAGGGAAAAAATGACGGTGACACGCAAACAACAACGACAACAAAGAGAAACAGAAAGAAAGAGACAAAGAGACACTACGCACGCACACATACAAAGCAATGGCAGTGAGGCGTAGAAATGCAAACGACGCAACGGCAAGTGCAATAATTTTAAGGTGGAAGGGAAGGAAGGAAAGTCACAACAACATCCACTGCCGTCAACAACACGCGGAGCGGCCTCACCGGGACTTCAGCATTATATATATCAGCACAAGGACGACGAACACGAACACGAAAAGCACCCACATATGTTTCGCACTTGTGAGTTCCGGCAGGTTCAAGTACCTCATCGTACGGTTTAAGCGCGCGCGCGTACGTCCAAATGTATCTTGAAGTGAGTCTAAAAAAGAATTCTGTCGCCGCACCTCGACGCCCATGGAGGTGAAGTTTTTCTTTACAGCCCTCACGTCACTAAGCAATGCGGACATAATCTGATCATTCTCCGCCACGGCATTTTCAGTCAGTGCGCCAGTACCATTTGGACGGGCCTCGCCATGCGCTTGGGCCCGCGCGCGGAAAAGGGAGCTCTGCGGCTGCATCACACGCAGAAGTAAACACTAATGGCAGCGACGGACAAAATAGTAGCTAAACAACCAGAAACCGCAGCTTTATTTTTTTCGAATTATTGTGCGTCCGTCCGTACTTGTATACACGCTAAGTGCTTAAAAGAGTAAAATATCGTATGGGCACGCGCGTGCGGGGGGGAAGCTTAAGAAAACGCGGGTTTGTCTCCACCTCGGTTATCCAGCCCCCTAAAGGCTAACGTCACTCAAGCCACACGGAGAAAACAAAGGAAACATAGGAAAGGCGAAAGGATTTAAACTCTCTATGCAGGCGAGTAGGTAATAGTTGTATGGACCGTGCAGTCAGCAACAACAGTTAAAGCAACAGCGGAGAGCCAAAGCAGAGTTCCAATGAAAATTGTAAAACGGCGCCAAACGCGCACACACAAGCACGTACATACATACACGCATACCCCTGTGTTTACAACATTGCCTACTGTTGCACTGGAGCCGTAGATGATGCTACATACGCACGGTTACCCTTACAGGTGCGGAGGTGGACGCGCAGCTGCTGAAAACCACCAGGGTTTAGCCCACACCACAGGCATCGCGGTTCCTCATGTTCAAACCGGTTCAGTTCCTCCACATTTCGATTAAGGGTCACGCATCCATTCTTCCGTAAGTCATTCACCACCTGGTCAGCTGGCAAGAAAAACGGTGTGGCAAAGCTGTTGTAATGTTTCTTGGTCTTCATGCAGGGACCGTCGAGGTCGCGTGAGATAAGGTGCATGTGGAGTTGCGGCAACGACGGGAGGGAATGAAATCCCGTCATGAATGAAAGCGCCTGAATCCCTGCCTCATTTGAAGCCGCATCCTCGCGTGTAAACTGCACGTATTGCTCCGCTACTTCCATTAAGTGCTGCAGCAATGGCACGTGATTGGGGCGTAAGGCGCTAAGCGAGTCAAGAGAAAGATCAAGTGGTATGACAAGACAATGCAACCGCGATTTGGGATATGCATCATTCACTATTATGCACTGCGGATCCTTGTAAAGCACGTGGCTTGTCGGTTTCTTCTGCTGCTGGCCGCTGACATGCGGCGGATATGACGTGAAGGGTGTTGCCGTACGATAAGTGTCGGGTGAACGCCGTGCGTTCTGTGCGACATTGCGAAGAAATGGCAACCGAGTGCGAGGGGCGTTAGCGTTTGCCACTGAGCGCTTTGCCACAGCGCCACCAACCGCCTTCTGAGCTGCAACCGCCCGCTTCATCTACTTTGTGAAGGAAGAACAAAAAACAAAGGAAAAAAATGCTTTTGCGGTGTCTTGTCTTATATACGCAACTGCATGCGATATGTAAGCGGCGACCCTGAAGCGAGTACTGTAATCGTAGCAGCAATTGCAGGAAAGACACTATGTGCGGTTACTCATATTAAATGGTATAGTAAACCTATGTGATAGCGGTACGCTCACGTGCCACTGCCGCTTCTGAAGACGATAAATGAAACAAACACAAGATGTTAGCGCTCTATCAAAAACAAAGTACACAAACATCGCGACACACAACGCAATACCGTACCGTCGGGGAAATTGGCCGAGAGAAATACCAATAAGGATGTATGAGCAAATAGGAAACCTGCACACCACTCCCATTTTTGAGCAAACAGTTGGAGAATATTTCCCACGACACTTATGCAAAACTTGCAGCCGCGCACAACAATAAATTCTATCAATAATCCAGTTGAATGTATAGCCGAGTGGTACATGCAATCCACTCTCTTTCCCAGAGGTTATACCAACATCAACTGTCATTATTATTATTATTGTTATTACTATCGCTATTTCAACATGATGTCTGACACCTGAGTGACCAGTTGACATTTCACGCCTCGCTGTGGCGTCCCTTCTCCACCCCCCCCCACAAAAAAAAAAAGAAGAGACACCCATATGGAAGGCGAGAAGGGAGCAAACCATCTACTTTCTCATTCCCCTCTTAAAGAAAAATATGGCACCTTCACATAAGAGTTAATGATTCACCTACACAACTCTTCATGACTAAGGAATGTTCATTGTATGGGAGAACTACTGCTTTGTTATATGCAACGAACTAACGCAACCTATATGCAATAATTTCTTGTCCTGTGCGAAAAAATATCTTAAGAATATCTTGGAGATAAAATAAAGAGAAAGGGAGGAGGGAGGAAAGAGGAAAGAGAATAATAATAACAACAATAAGGGGAAGTTACAAAACCAAAAGAAAAAAGGGTAATAGAAGTTAACCAAATGATAAGGCGAGAAAAGCGCCAGGGAGCGATGATTAAGTGTCACAAAAAGAAAAGGAAGTCAGAAAAGGGAACGGTTGCATTTACATGTGCACCACATTTCGAAAAAGAGGAACCGATGAGAAAAAGTGATGGTCGTTTGACAACAAAACATCAAGACCCGTATATATATATATATATATATATACTTTTTCCCATTTACTTTTCATAATGACTCTCCTTCTCTTTCACTCTCCCCTTTTTGTTTTCTCTTTCCCTCTTTCCTTTTCCCTACATTTACCTGTGGGTATTCTACAATGTTAATAATGCCCACACAAGCTTCACTCCTTTCTCACATGGAGCGAAATATTTTTTTCTAACCCTTTATACACTCCTCACTGTCCTTTTTTTTATAACATTCCGTTTCTTTTCTGGTCCCCATAGTGCATCTCTCCCCTTTTCACCCTCATACAAACACTTCTATAACTCAGTTCCCCACTTTTCCTCTTTTCTTTCTTCTTTGTTTCTCTTCCTTTTTTTTTCCGTTTTTGTAGGAGGTAACCGTTTTTTATACATCAAAGGCGAACATGCAAAAACAAGAAAGAAAAAGAGTAAAGCCAGCGCATGCCAATGGCGAAAAAAAAAACGAACAACCACGTCAAAAAGGGAGTGCAGGCGGTAATCTTTTTGCAGCATATCCAGCTCTACAAACTCCTTCCATCTTACTCTCATGCAGGCTCATATGCATGTACTTCTTCTCTTCCTCTCTAATCATATTCTTCTTCATCTTCCCCAGCATCTTCAGGCTTTGGTGGTGGTGGTGCATATTCGAGCTCATCATCCAACGTGCCATCGCGCTGTAGGAGCAAATCGACCTCCGGGTACTCGACAAGGCAGCGCGGGGGAAGTTTCGGGGCGTAATTGACACCCTGCAGACTCTTCAATCCAGAACCAATATAAACGCTCTGGAAACTACTACCAGGCTTCCCCAGCTCCGTAACAACATATGTGTAGGCGCCAGGCCACAGACATGAGCGGGCTACGTATGTTCGCTTCTTACTGCTTTCATCGTGAAATGCTTTGCGGAAAGACCATGCAGGGAGTTGGCTACGACTGTGACACGTGTATCGCAGGGGTTCATCACGACTCACCTCACACAGAAATGGATGAATCTTCTCACTGTGGTCAACCTCCCCTCCTCTCCCATCATCGTCGCCAGCCGTCTCCTGCTCAGATGCAACAGTGCGACCATTCAGAAGTAATGTGGGCGCGATGTGAACCCAATATTTTCCCTGAAGCAACTCATCGTCACGGTAACCATAAAACCATGACTTCACGGGCTCAATAGCTTCGGCATCCTCCTCATCAGGAACTTCCTGCGGAATTAAAGGGGGAAGCACGGAGTACGCCGGTACGGTAGCCGGCGGAGGCAGCAAGTTGCCGTCTTCATCCTCTTCAACCGGTACGGCACCCTCCGTTGTGTACATATCAATTGGCGCAACTCTGCAAGTGCAGTTGATGCGGGCGATCTGAGCACGAACATAGTGTTTCTCGCAGCCAGGGAACCGCGGGTGTGTGTCAACAGTGGCCTCTAGATCACCTGTGAACCCGCGGCGGATAAGACGGGCGGCGATGATTTGTGTTGGGGTCACGTCAGGAAGCCGAGCCCATCGTGTAGGGTCAGTGGTGTTGGCAGCATAGTATACAAACTCGTTCAAACCGGTTCCCGAAGATTCCACGCCGGTGTCGGCATGAGCCTTAGGCCCATGGGCAAACAATACATCGGCAATATTCTCGACTGGCTCACCGTCCTCCTCCTCATCCACCTCATCGAACCCGTCCTCATCACCCTCCTCAGGGATACGGTTGGGGTCAATCTTCGTCTCCACGATGTAATAATCCCCAACGCTGCCGTAAAATTTACCCCAGAAGCGTACGTTTGCAAGCGGCTCCGTGCGCATCAGCTGCTTCATGCCAACAACTAGTCGGAAGGCCTCTTCAGGAGGTAAACCCTCGCCAACCGAATTAAATATCGCCTGCTCTGCCACCACGTCCCCAACCTCTCCGAGCACTTCCTCCTCCTCCTCCTCGATGTCTTCCGGAATCATGTCTTCCTCATCTTCTTGTGGCTTACGGCGTGGCTTCGGCGGCACCAACGCTGTCCCAAAACTTGAGGCCCATCGGAGATTCTCCAAAGCATCAGGCGGGACGGTGTTCACAACTTTGGGTCTGTGGTCACCAAATTCTGTGGTAACTCGAGGTGGCACGGAGGTACCCGTTTGTACAGTTAGCGATGCCGGGACAACCGCCTCCAATGCACAACTCGGCTGCTGCTGAACAACTTGCAGCAGAACCTTCTTCATATGTTCCCATAATGGCGATACCCGGATGTCATCATCTGTGAGACTAGCCATAGTGTGGATACTGTAGGATTGAGCCCGCAAGCCACAATTATCTAAATGTTAATATTTGATAAAACACTGACTAATGAAGGTGTGGGGAACCCTTCTCCTCGCGGCTCTACGAATTTAGCATATATTAGAGAGAACGAGAGTGCAATTAAAAGGGTAGGGGAAAAGAAAGAAAGAAAGGTGTTCACACACGCAGAGACAAAGTTATCTCCCACCAGTATTACATAACGTGCAGCGAACCAGCAATTTATCCGCAAGGGGGTGCCCATGTAAAGGCATTACCAGTTAGAAACGGAAGATCGCTATTGACAAAACAAAAATGAATAGCTGTCTTTACGTGTGGGGGGGGGGGGTGGAATACCGGTCACAAGAGACAGCTCTGGTCAATGACACGAAGTTTATGGAACCAACGGGCGAAAAGATGGCACGCCACAAGGAATTGAACGTACAGATACGCACCCACATGCCGGCCCACGGGTGTGTTCCACAAACATGTCCCGAAAATACAACATGCAACAATACAACAAAGCAGCTGCGAAGGGAATATAAGCGAAACAAAGGGTGAAAAGAAAGACATGCGATAATTCCTAGACTGCGAATAACAACCCAAACCTCAGACACTCAACAACAACAACGACAAAAGGGAAGGCATGCTGGGCACCATCTCCAACTCCGCAACGCAGCCCGGACATTGTCAGAGATATAACAAGGTCGGGGGCATTATGTCGATTTGGGGTCGCGCAGGACGTCGAATTCACGGCGTGGATGAAGTGGTTTCTCTAAATTTCGAAGGGGTGATTTCCAAGCACGATCCTTGTCTAAGAGTGTGTCCCCAATTAAGATACTGGCGTCGGGATTAACACGGGCCTCATAGTGCATTTCCGACTCATAGCCAAATAGCGTATGCATAAAGCGGTCGTGACCAATGGTGAAGTATATCATTGTGGTGGTAACGAAACATATTCCAAAGATACGCACTGGTGCCCATAGAAACGCATGTTTGAGAATCCGGTTACGGTCAGCGCGGGTATCATTAAAACGCACCTGCATGATGCCCCTCCAACTGCGAGTGCGGCGTATGACGGGATGCGGGGCGGGGGCGCGTCCGATGGGGCGGCCCGTAACCGGCGGCATTCAACACGTGATGCAAACCCACCTCTCAAATAATTTGCCGATGAAGGGGCTACTAAAAAAAAAAAAAAAGCAAATCAAATTATCCGATACCTGACGCGATAAAAGAAATACAACGAAAGCGGAGACGGGAAACGTATCGTTTCCAAATGTGAGGAGCGCAAAGACAAAAATGTTAGCAACAGTAAAATCAAAGTGACAAGTGGTGACTAGTCGGAAGACATAACACCCGACGATATTGTTTAAATTTTTAGTGAAAGAACTAGTTCATCTTCGTTCCCTTCCTTAGTCGCTTTATATTATGGTCACCTCAGTCAAGGAGCACAAACAGAGGCGCGAGTTTACACGTAGGCATAAGTGCGCTTATGAATACGGCGCGCACCCAAATAAGTGGCCCAACCACCACCACCACCACTCCCCACTCACCACGAGGGTTGCAGCAGGAAGTCCTTGAAGAGTAAATACGAAACGGTTATCGCCTCACATGCATTCCGCTAAGAAGATTTCTTCCCCTTCCCCTTTTTTTTCACTCCCTTCCGGGGAACGGGAGCTCCCTTCTTGGTGTTCTTTTGTTTCCCTGTGGGCTTTGCCCGAACGTTATCACCCTCATCAACATCGAAGAAATGCTCCTCGTCGTCGTCGTCGTCATCATCACCGCGAGAGTGGTGACTCCCATTTGTGCCGCAGCCATGTGAGGTTTTCGGCGACGATGCTTTTTTCGGAGGTTCACCTTTATTCTTCTTACCCTTGCCCTTTCGCTTCTCACCGCCTGCTTCGCTGTCCCTCGCCCTCTTCTTCCCACAGCCGGGTTTCTCTTCGAATGACGTGCCCTTGAAGTACTCTTTCTTGTTTGTAACACCGAAATGCTCCATGTAACCGTCCTCGTCAATTGTTTCCTCATCATCCCGCGGCGGCAACTCCGAGACGAGTGGGGCGCTGGCCTCTTCACCACGATCCACCCGAAGAACGTGCCCACGGAGGCAGGAGCCATGCATATGTTTCTGCGCATATGCAGCATAAGCAGGGATAGCGAATACGATACTTGCAATACCCGTGGGCAACCTGGTGTTCTTATTCACGATAATTTTGCAGCTGTTTATTTTCCCACAGACCGAAAAGTGGGCCTTCAGTTGTTCTTCCGTCACGTCTTCACCTAAATTTCCAACAAACACCTCTGCAGGACCATTGTCAAGTAAGTTATATTTTTCCGTCACACCAGTGATGTTGCTGGGAAGCGCATTGGGCTTTGCAGCTGCGGCGGGCGCAGGCTTCCGCTTCTCCATTCCATTCACTGGTCTGTTTGCCGGAGGAACATCGAGGCCCAAAGGCACGACTAATTCACCCTCATCCCCGTGATTGGGCCCGGCGGCCGCAACCATATCGGCGTCACCGTCTCCCACCAGCACACCTTCGGCGGCATGAAGTGCGGTACTGCGAATGGGGGCCTTGGAATACGGTAATGACCCCGGCGCTGCAGCCTGCGCTGCGCTGATACGACGACCGAACATAGAAAACCCATCAAGGAACTTCACGGCAGCCTCGACGTCCTCGGAGGACTGGAAGGTCAAGAAAGCTTTCCGATTCTTGGAGGTCATCTTTATTGAATCCAAGCGCTTCTCTAACTGGGGTGCCACGTCCCTCAGAATCTCTCGGATAATCTCCGGTTGTGCTACCTTAGCTAAGTCTGAAAGAAGAACTTGTCGGGCATAACTGCACTTCCCGGAATCATTGGCACCATAAGATCCCCCAGCACCTTCCATATCCCTCGGTTTCGGCACCTCCACTCGCAGTGAACGCCCAAGGAATTTGCGGCCATTCAAAACCCGCACTGCAACATCCACGCTGTGCGGAGATTGGAAAACAAGGAACCCAAAACCCTGTCCGTCCTTCTTGATGAGGCGCAGTGGCTTTCCCACCTTCCATGCAATCACAAACTGCATCAACTCCTCCTCCACACTCAGCGAGCTCGACTTCACCTCGTTTTCGTATGGCAGACCATCAACAAACACCTTGGTGTTGAGTTTTTTCGGTAACTCCGTACCATTTTCTGTCACCGTGGTTACAACGCGCTGGGTCTGACTCGGCACAGGGCGCTTGTCAACTGCCTTTCCGGCGATGCTTTTGTCGTTAGTGCTGAATTTATTGTTGTCAGTTTTGCTGTTACGACCACTACCATCCAATGGTTCGTTGTGCTTTGTGGCCGTATAACCCGTGTTATTGCCTCCTCTGCTTGTGCCAGCACCACGTGAAAATCCTCTTCCCCCCATACTGCGGCTGCCGCCTCTCCCACGAAACGATCCCGCCCCGCGCTCCATCCCGCCTCGGTCACCAAAGAACCGCATTGAACCTCTCCCTCTTCCTCGCATTCTTAACTAAATCCTCCCTTCTCCCCTTTTCCTCACTCTGTAAAAGTGATTAAATGGTTTTATGTTGCAAATAAAGCAACGGCACAAGGAATAACAGAGGGCGTGGTAGTAGTGTACGAAGAAAAGAGATACCACGGTGAAGCAAGTTTTCAAGAATGAGGGAGAAAAGTGGGTGACCCCAAGTACAGAAGAAGGTAAGGCAGAATGTGCCGTAAAGTGGGGAAACGCAACAACGTCGATAATTACACCAGCTTGTTGTAAACACACGCAAATGTATGTACCGGGTAGCAAAAAGAGAAAAAAACATGGAAGATTCACCAGCCGCGTCCTTCGTTAAGAGATCTCCGTCCCGCAAATTTTACCAACGACATCAAATCCCCACTCACTCTCCCAGATGCCTATGCGTTCAAACATCCACCACACGACCGCTCGTCTTCTACGCCCATCTCTGGAAAAAAAGGAAGGGATTTATATTACCCCGCCTCGAAATACACTATGAATTCAATTTTTAAAAATGCACATACGCTGGCGCACATCACGAGCTATAAATACTACTATCATCATCACCCATATTTATCACTTCTACTTTACCCACCTTCCCAACATCAATATTCCCGACACCAGTGATATTGCGGTATAGTCACGTTGGATTTTTATTTCAGTGCTGTGGAATCCCACACACCCACAGCCTCCGTGTAAACTGCTGTGCACGCGCACTGAAAAAAAAAAAGAAACACGAAAAGGCACGAAAAGAGTAGACGCCCCATGCACTCTTGCACACGTATCTCCTTACGCCCGTCAACAAAGGGGTCACTTTCATACACACATTTTCTACCAGTTTCCCGCCTCATGCCAGGCGCGGAAGTTTGACACATCAAAAAGCAGTGGACTTGTCATCTCATCAAGAGCCCACGGCTCATCTGCAATTGTGTTTAGCGCAATTTTCGTTACGCGCTCCACCGCTATGCGGGAGACACTCCTTGCGGGTTTCTGCATTTGGGGAACCTTTTCAATGGCATCCGCTAACTTCTCTGCTATACGCCAAAACATAGGAAAGCTAATGTAGTGCTCCTGCATCTGGCGCCGCACAAACGGCACCGCCAGAGCCTTCACGGCGGCATCATCGTGCGCCACCGACAGGGCGCTCTTATAGAAGCTGGTGAACTCTTCCTTGAACGTATCATCACATACTTTCTTCAAAGAAGGAAAATCCTTTAGCACACCGCCCCACCATGACACAACAAAGCTTATACTTTTGCTCATTTCTGCCTGCTCTAACAAACCCTGGGCCGCCACTGTGTCGCTCTCTGCCATGGGTTCTATTTTATACCGCGCGATTCCACGAAGCGGCCGATAGTGCTCCTTCTCCGCCCGACTGTAACCGGCAACAGAAAAGATAGTGTCACTGTCGTACGCAACACCCAAATTGCTGCCCGTAAGATTTGCCGCAGCGCTGGATGATTTGCTTACAACATGACGCATGTTGTCTACACGAGGGATCAAGTCACCCTGTGCATAAGGTTGTGTTCGTCCCGTTACAGAGGAACCCCAGTACTCCACGCCCCGACGCTGCAAGAGAAGTGTTGCTGTTGCAACAGGCAGTGTTTGCTTGCGTAAAGTCAGCATGGGGCTGCTGTAGCAGAAACACCCTAAGGGTCAGCGAATAGGAAACTAAGTGGGCACCTTGTGGGCACGTAAGTGCGAGAGGTAAGACAAATAAGAGAAGCCACAATGTCTGCACTGCATGGTGGTCACATTGCGAGCAATAATGACGAATGACAAGAAAAGGAGTTACTTAACCTGCATGTACAAATCCACGCCAACTGAAGCTGGGGATGTAAGAGGGGGAAAGAAAAAGAAAAAGGGGCCGGGAAACACACAGAACACAAGCACTTCCACGCGCATACACACACATATATATATACATATACATACAGACATGCGTGTGCATACGGAGAGATATCAGCCTCCCATTTTGTGAGTTCTATGAAGCCGTTCCTCACCCTCGATATGCGCGCACACCATTTATCGTACCTTCGTCTACCTCTGTTCATCCCATCCCCACTTCCTCTATCCCTCCCCCTGTCCCACGCGACAACCTCCAACATCCAGCGACCCAAGTACGGCGAGGCAAGCGATACACATATCGGTTAGCATTGCCCGCGAAAAAGAAAAAAACACCAATGAGCGGAGAAAGAAAAACGCAGGAAGGGAACAAAATATCCAAACAGAGAGGGGTTAAACAAACAAAGCATGCGCTGTTGGTATAATCTACATTGCTAGAACGTGCACACAGAAACAAATACACGCGGAAACGCATAACCACGCGCCGCTGTGGCGAGCGCGACAAGTTAACACAAAAACGAACCGTTTGAAGGGAACGATAAAGGGAAACTAAACACAGCGCAACACAAAACTATGAAGGCCAGAAAGCTTCAACCCCGTCCGCACTTCCGACTCTCACACCATTGCAGGACCACACGCACACACATGTCGGGGTCACTCCTCTTGCCAAAATAAATCAAGCAAAGAAAGGACGAAAAGAGGTAAAGAGGGAAAGGAGGAAATAAACCCCTAACGACCCTTTCTTGACCTCCCTTTGGAGACTCCCGCCACGGCGTGTTCCAGTGTTGACATGCGGGCTTCCACATCCTCCAAAGAAAAGACCACATCAACCTGAGCTTCTGCAGCCACCGCCGCTGCCGCCGTAGTCGATATGCCGGGGCTCCCCACGAGGGAATCCAGGCGCGGACGGTGAGCCACTCTAGACTTCCTCCTCATGCTCTCGCGCCTCGAGGAAACGGCAGCGGGCTGCTCCATTACGGGCGGAGGTGCCACCTCGGGGGCCGCCAGTTCGCTCCGTTCGAGCCGCTTTTCCAAGCGCAGCTCAAATGCTCTAGAAACCCTCCGGTAATTTGAGGTATCCAACACATTTTTCATGTTATCCTCGAACTCTTTCCGCTCCTTTTCAATTGAAACCCTCAAAGCCTCATTTCGATATTGCTCGAGCTCACGTATGGGCTTCATGAACTCCTCTTCAAAGATACTCCTGAGCAGCGTTTCACATTCATCCACAACCGCTCGCCGTTCGGCCTCCATGTTTAGCATGCCCTCCTCCAGAAATTCCTGCAGTGGAGGCACGCAGAAAGGAAAAATATCGTCGTGAACTAAGCTAACGTCACAGGTCTCAGAAGGCTGCGCGGCCAAAAGGAAGGTATGAAACAGCCTCCAGTGACGCACTGCAGTGGTACAGAAGAAGTTCAGTATCTGTGCCAGCTCCTGTGGTGTGAAGTACGGCCCAACAATAACTTCGTACACTACCTTCTTTTTTACAACCTCACGTCGCGACTTAATCTCCACTGGCGCATTCTCCAGTTGCTCCAACAGTAACTGTTGCTGTTTCTTATTCTTCTCCTTCGCAAGTTTAGCTTCGATAGCGGCAACGAACTCTGCATCCTTCTCCTCATACGTGACATCTTCTACAGATCGGCGCACATCATAAACTTTGCGTGGCAACGAACACGACTGCTCGATCAGTGCCTCCTGCAGCACGCGAGTGCACCGCTCCTCTACAATTGAGTCATCGTCTATCGCATTGGAAGGCGCCTCCGCGATGGCCCTCATGAGATGCATCGCCGTCAGCAGCAAGCACTGAACCTGCAGGGGCGAAAATCCACGGTGAAGCGCGAAGAAAATCAGGTCCTCGCACCACTCACACAGCGCAATATGTTTCAGCTGATCCTGCGCCGCCTCACGGTAAAATAGCATCTCAACACCTTGCTTGTCCACCAACCGCGAGGGCCTAACTATGACTCTGTCTAGTGTTACTGCACGGCTATCGCTGTTGTCATTGTGCCCCGGAGCAGAAAAACCGAGTGCGCGCATGAGTCCTGCGCGCAACACATACGAAGACGGCATCATGGAGAAATGGCACGACTCGTCATCTGACTTTGGAAAAAGCTTCGGCCAGCCCTCCACGCACTGGGACTCCTGTATTATGCGTGAAAGCACTTGCCTGGCTCCAAAGTCCCGCTGAAGGGGCAGTGTGAAAGCGCTATGCTCCTGCTCCACACCACGAGCATGCTGAACAAGACCCTCAACAAATTCTAATGAGTGAAAAGTCGCCTGCCGTACAGGGGCCCGAAGCACAAAAGGAAGTGCCTGTTTTCCAGAACGGTCATGTGTTGGGCTCGATGAAGGAAGCCTTTGCCCGCCAGCTGCGCCTCCAGAGTCCCACAGAGGCTCCATCAACGCCTCGATACACAAAGAAAGTGCTGGCGCAGTGGCAATGCGTATATATATATATATATATATATATCAAACAGGGGTAAAACAAGGAGAGGAAGAGAAAGAATTCAAGGGGATGTAGTAAAAAAAACATGAGAGAAATCCCCCATAACAAACACAATCCATATGAGGCATGACATTCTTCATAGGGAGGGAGAAGGATCGTGCAGAGCACGTCCGTGGTCAACACACACACACGCCACACGATGACGCCAGCCACACATACCTCCAGCTTAACAACGAAAAATACGCCGAAGCTCCGCCAATAGCGCAGTGGCATCCCCGCAGTTGCAGGCCGCCCCTAGCGCCTCTCCTACAGCGGATGTGGCTTTGGGTGGGCGGGGCATTATGTCTGATGCACCGTTATACAGGCGTAGGAGGAAACGCTGCAAGTACTCCTTATTCTGCAAGGCCCGTGAGCGATCCTTCCCAACAACCTCAGGCTCAGCGAGAAGTCGATTGCGCTCCTCCAATAGAAAACTCATGTCGCACCCTTCGCAGTCGCCTTGCATCTCACGAATGGCTTCAATTAACTGGACATCACTGACAACCTTATTACAAGCAGCAATACGCGTTGCTATATGTTGTAGCTCACATTGCAATGCGTTATCGTGGAGGGACACGACAACCTTCACCTCTAAGGACCGCTCCAATCCGCAGCTCGTCAAAAAGCATTTGATGGCGGACAACGCAACCAATGAACCAGTAAAGAATGCCGCACGCCTGTCACCATACTCTACTTTGATGATGCTGTGAAAAAAGACGTTTTCGTAGTGTAGTGTTGCCTGATTTGCCCGATATAACTCGGGTGTCCCTGGGAGCATCCGCTGCAGCCAGCTATGCATGTCCCTTGCGGTGAAGTCACCCTCCACCTCCAGCACGGATTGAGCAGCCGAAGGGTCCGTAACCTCCACACTATCATGATCATTGTCGTCAGCAACATCACTACAACCGACGCGCGAAAAGAGCGGTAGTGGTCTCAGCATAACAGTCTTTACTTGCGCTGTCCGGGGTGCCGGGGCGGCCAAAAGAGTGAGTTTTACGGCACCCAGCCGTCCGTCTTCCAACCAAAACCTGACCGAGCAGCCGTACATGTGTTCCCGCAGCGGTCGAAGAATAGCCCGGGTTACTCCGCATGGATTATTTTCGGGTCCAACTGCCTGTTCAACCATTGTAACCCCCACCGACTGAAGAAAGTGCAACTCGACGTCACTATGCAGGACGATATTGTCTAGCGGGGTGTCGGACTCGATCGTCAACAAAAGCGCCGGAGATTCCGCCTGTTGGGATATTGTACACTTCGAAGTGAAGGTGGAGGAAACAGCCAATACAGGGGCATTGACGACAGTTGAACCCGTGCACCTCGCCAGCTCTTGCGTAGTATCCATTAGCTCTTTTCTGAGCCTCTCAATCTCCCTCTCCATAGCCTCAATTTGTTCGTCAACGGAGTCCTCGATTAGTTCCATAGGTACTGTTTCTCCTTTCGGAACACGCTCCACCTCCTTAACTGTGAAGGCAGTGATTTTCCCACTGAAAGAGTGAACAATCACGTCAAGCATCTGAGAATGTGTCACGAAACCAGTCTCTATGGTAAGCACACGACCATCAACGCAGCCTGACCAAATGCAGACCGGTGTCAGCTCGTCGCTTTCCTCACCCTTGTCAACTAAAAAGACTTGCACTGAGCCATCTAACCTACCAACAACCACCTCCTCCTTCGAGTCAGAGTTGATGTCACGCACCGTCAATGCGGTTACGGACGGCTGTGCGTCGCTAGGGATATAACTGAAAACCCGTGTTAGTATTACGTTACTCTTACAAAAGTCCAGACAACCCAGTGAGCCCGCCTCAGTGCCATAGTATACTGCATTCTGCGTTTCACTCACGCACAATGCTGAGATTGCGGCCTCACAGCTTAGCTCCGATAAAAGTTTGTTATCACACAGCATACGAACGACACGGTCACTACATCCAATAACACAGCGATAGTCACTAAAAGTAACAGAAGATCGCTTCTGTGCGGAGGGTGCAATGAACGCCACCATAGCGTTTATGTGGTCTGGGGCCATGTAAAAGCCAAGCTCCGTTGCTTCACAAAATCCAGTGACCATGAAACTTCCACATATTATGATAAAAGGGGTGGACACAAAGATAGTATGAGGCGTCTCCGTCACATTTGTATCAAACGCAAAGAACTCGCGACCTTTTCTCGAGTACGCAACCAACTTACTACCATGCACGAAGAAAACTTGGTCATCATACAGCGTCATGCAGCTTACTGGATGGCTCCGAGGTGGCGTACTAAAAGCCACCGACCTCTCGTTTCCTTTGCCCACAGAAAAGGAGGACACAACACCATCCCTCTCACCGATCCCTAATCGCTGCTTATTCTTCTTGCCCAACGGATATACGACCAAACATCTCGGGAATGTTGACGACACTGATGCAATTTCTCGTCCAACTAATTCAATATCATGGGAGCTAATCATCCTCAGCTCACTCTCCCCTTCCACTCCACCCAACTCCACACCTTTTTGCGTGTGCCCCTTACGAATCCGCTACAAATATCGCGCTCGTTCACCGCACGTGTTAAAAGACGAGTGTCCGAAAAGAACAACGGGTAAAAAACAGCAGTGTCCCCCACCCTTTGCCCCACACCTCTTACTTATCCAGTGGTGTACAGCGGCGTCACTCCACCTCGGGTAGAGCCGCTCTTCTTTTCTCTTATTTTGGCTCTTCTTCCCTCCTTTGCTTGTATTGCTTTGTCAGCTCTTTTTCCCCTTCAAGGAACGCCCTCCCACTCAACCTCTCCGGGCCCACGCAACTGTTA
>NW_027123449.1:44084-45955 GCF_001457755.1 Trypanosoma equiperdum | reverse complement strand
AAAAAAACAAAAAAAGAAGAAAAAGAGTTTAGCGTAGCTTTTCACAGCATTAGGTGGAGACTAAAGCACTTGGAAGGTAGGGGCCCCATGTCTCCTAATTTGCATTATTGCTTTGCTTTGTGCGTTTCCTTATACGTATATAAATATATATTCGTGTTTTTTTTCTTATTCTTCCTTTGTTCCCCATTCGTTGAAGTGATAATCAACCCCCACAGCTGGTTGCACAGCCAACACTCCAGGGGAGAAAAGATGGGTAAACCACACCGTCACCACCACCAGCGATGGAGCGACAAGTAGGAAAACACAACAAATGGAAGGTCCGTGTACGCAACTCTGCTCTTGAGCAGCACTAAACCCACACGAGGCCTCCTGCCGCCACCGCGCCCAAATAAGGACGGAAAAGGTTTTCTTTTTTTCGGGGGGAGGGGGGAAAGTATGCAAAAGGAATAGTCAAGCCTTTACCCATATTCACGTGAGATTCGGCAACCATGATAATTCTTGTGCTTCACATCACACTTAGGATAAGTGTCGCAAAGAGTAAGTTTTTGAAACATCCACCCAACCGAACCCAATCCCTCTCCACCTCTGCGTGGGAGGCGGGCGAAGGGCATCTTCACTACCTTCCTTATCACCAGTAAATTTATCTCTCCCGTAATGTAGGAACTCGACTGTACTGCAAGACCCCCAACGATGCTAACGATAGGTGCGGGAGTCACAACGAAAGTTGTAACTACCAGTTCTCCTTTTTTCCTCTCTCTTCATTCAATACAAGAAAGATAAGGCATGGACTACTCCTGATATATATTTTGTTGTTACTTTGTTCCTGCCACCGGCTGAGGGGCCGTATGAATAATGGGCTCTTTGCCAAAATCCACCACTAAACTGCTGCTGAAGCGAAGGCCGTGTCGCTTCAACCACTGCCCAACGGTTTCCTCTGTTCCAAAAAAGTTTTGGTGAGCGTAGCTTCCCTCCGCTCCGCTGCATGCCACAAAATGCCGTGCCACATCAACTAGTTTCTCCTCGGGTACTCGAGCTGAAGGGTCAGTACGACTCACTGCGACAACACCAGCAACACGGCCGACATTCTGTACAGAAAGCGTCCCGTGAGTGTAGGCACCAATGGAAATGTGCTCAGCAACATGAGGAGCAAATCGCAAGGGTTGGATCGACTTGATGGTGACATTTTCACCCAACACCGCAATGGTTGCCTGAATCTGCTCCGCCGCAGCGTCAGTGAGAAGGCGATGAACCGCAGCACAGTCATCAAGGGCCGTTCCTTCCGTGGAAATGATCTGTGTGCGAAGCGTTTCCATTACGGTCCCACACACGCGCTGAAATTGGAGACTGCGAGCCGCGAAGTCCGTCTCGCTACACACAGTCACAATGGCGGCACCAAATGTTTCCCCCACGCATGCTACGACACTGCCATGCTCAGTTACACGCGATCCCTTTTTTACAGCCTTCGCGAGCCCCTTGTTACGAAGCACTTCCAGTGCCCTATCCATGTTCTCATTTACCTCCTTTAGCGCTGCGCAGCAGTCGGCGATTGGTGCCTCCGTGCGGAAACGAAGCTCCCTCACCAATTCCATAAGAGTCGGTCTGCGGAGGTCAAAGTGCCGAATCGTACGAAACAACATTCAGTGGGATGATACTGTATGTATATGTATATGTGTCCCCTCAAGCGATAAATTGAAATTGTACTATATCGGTTACGTGCTTCTTTGCTTGTTCTGCAATATGAAAACACCTAATCGCCCATCAACTGGGCACGACGACAAGTACAACCAGGTGTTATATTCGAATGTACAGAAGAAAAAAAGGAAGAGAAAATATATTATGGGCACACGCCTCACATCAGCAGCCTCACATGC
>NW_027123449.1:32061-44056 GCF_001457755.1 Trypanosoma equiperdum | reverse complement strand
CCCCCCCCCCCATGCGAATATTTGACACCACAAAAAATCCTGCGCACCTTTTAATGGACAAGGACTAATACACACCTGTCATTCCCCACCCCCTCAGCCTTCCGTGTGCACATAACAAACACGCTTGTTCCGCCTCCTTTTCATTGTAAGGTTTCGGCAATGGGTGGGGCCACCGACAGATACACACTAATACATGCAAGCGCAAGCACGCAGAGGCTTCCGAAACCACCAGTGAAGTCACAAAACAAAAATGAAAGTACAAATACACACATTTTCACATCATTGGTTGGAACTAAATTCCGCTCGCAGAAGATGAGCACATTCCAAGTTTAGTAGTGCAAAATACGAAGAAGGGGAATGACGCGGTATAGCAGGCAAAGGCAGGCAAAGAAAGAGAGAGAAAGAGAAAGAAAAAAAAGAAATGCGCCCGAACTCCGTTACGTTGCAGAGAAGCAACAGGGAAGTAGCAACTGACATGCGCACACACACATATATATACTAGTATATATGCCTGAGTCACCAGATTATTTTTTCTCATGCAAACAAAAGGAAGGCACTTCAACAAAAACAAACGAATACACAACTGATAAGAAAAGATGGGAAGACTCGACGTATTGAGGAAGAAAGACCGGAAGTAAACCTCAAAGTGAGAAGACGGAGACAAATAAACACATGGAAACATTCGGCATCCCTTTTCCCCTCCTTCAATTACTCCACACACGCACACACACACACACATGCACATGCGCACACACTGTGAGCAATGCACGCACACGAGCCTAACGAAAGAAGAACCAACATCAAACTATTGGCATCATACTGGGAGACATGCCGGCGGGAGAGCGAGCGCCACCTGCGCATCGATGAATACAGAGGTAGAGAAACATCTTTCCACACACTTGTGTGCGTTTACTCAGGAGTCTGGCTCTGCGTTATCCTTCATTTTTGACTTCAATTTCTGAGACGGCGTGTATTTGTTAGTTAAAATCATCTTCTGTGCCTCAAGGGGGTGATACAACTCCTCCGAGAGCAGTGGTCTCCACGATGTCGTCGGGAACCCCTTATCTGCCCACTGTTTGAACGTCCTGGGCGGTGGCGGCACCGGTGGAAGTTCTTTCCCCTCTTCATTCGAGGCGCTATCTCCCCCTCTACTACGAGCCCTACTTTGAAAATCCTCCACATCGGCCTTCGGAAATTCGCTGTCCAAGAGACCCTCAGGGGGGCGCATGGCCCGAAGGCGATGCACAACCTCCTCTGAGTCCAGAGCTAACAGCGCAGATTTCCTTTGGCGCGTCTCCATCAGCGTGCGCGTGTGGTGACGGCGATCCTGCACATTGACAGAAAGCGCTGTGGTCACGCGCTTCCGGCGTTGGAATGTCGACATCTCGTCCGGTTACTACACCCTCAACCCCCTTCTTTTTCTTCTACACAAACCTCCTCCCCGTGTTTCGTTTTCCCCTTACCTCCCTCTCCCTAATTATGCTGCTACGCTCGTAAAGGCTGTGACTTGCGGGGCACAAAAAGGACCGAAAAAAAAAGAGGAAATGTACCGAAGCAAACGATTTGAACGTGGAGCAATAAACAGCCACCAGTAAGCGCTCGGCGTGAGGAAAGCCGAGGAAAACACGCACACGGTAGAGGTAGGCGTTCCCATGTATAAAGTACGGCACTTTGCGTAGAAGTTAAAGCCCCTAATGATCACGGATGCGCATTTATTGTATATATTGAGCGGTTCCTGAATTCCGCAATGCCATACACATACCCTCCCATGCCTCATCTACATACATTCCCGCCAACGTACCACAAGAGGGGAGGGAAAAAAAAACAATACCGAGTAGTGTGATACCCGAGGCCATTTAGGGCCGCGCAACACGAGGCCGAACTAGACCCACTATACCAATCCAAACGAACGTTACCCTACGCATTCCAACGTCTTAGATGCTTAAACCATCCACAAAAACGCACACACACATACACACACACACAGATGCACACAGAACACACAGAACACACAGCAATACACTTTGTTCATATCGACGCACGATTTCCCGCCGCGCGCATCAAACCTGCTCGAATCTTTAAAACTTTATGGAGTAATATATCCCTTCCCCTTCTCTTTATTTTCCCCCTCATCCCTCCTCACCTCACCCCTTGAAGACGGCTGTTGCACACAAGCTACCTGACTGGGGGCACGGTAAGCGGGAGCGCAGAAATGTCGGGGACACCTTTTGGGCGAGGAGGCCGAACGCGTGGCGGTGGGATGGCAGGTGGAAGCGGTTGGGAAGAGGGTGACGGCGTAAGCGGCTGGCCATTTGTCCAAAAGAATGCGCTGCCGTCCCATGACACGGAAGCTAATGCATTGGGAGTAGCGAGTGACCACTGGAGGCCAACAACAAACTCCCGGTGATGGGCATAACGGGCAGTAAGCGGCCGCTGTGGTTGGTTGAGGTCCCACAAGCACACACGGCAGTCGTAGCCGGAGGAAGCGAGCAATGTGCGCGAATGAGGGGAGAAGCGAACCCGTCGGCACGCGTTATCGTGGCCGGGCAACACTGTAAGGGGCCGTTGCGGTCGACGCACATCCCACAAATGGACTGTGCGATCAACACCACCAGTAGCAAAGATACTGTTGTCCTGCTTATTAAAATCAATACTGAGGATGGGCTGGTGCCCGTGACCAATTTGCGTCAAAACCGACCGTGGCGAACGAGAGTCCCACAACCTCCATGTCCCGTCCCCAGAGCATGAAAGAAACGACGCAGGGTTAAAGGTGCTGCAGGACACCTCATAAACCTCTTTCAAGTGTTCGTGGAATGTCATAAAAGAAACCTGGGGAGTCGCAGCCTTCCAGAGCTTCACAGCCCCATCCCAACTGCAGGAAAGAAACGCATCACGACACCACGCAACTCCAACAACTTCAGCGCGATGCTCTGTTGAATGTGCGACCGGCATGACCCCGTCACGGTTGAAGGACTGCTGGAGGCTATACAACTTCACACCGTCTCCACATGCCACTGCCACGAGGTCACGATCGACCTCACTGAAGCAAGCGTCAAAAGCCGCGTCACTTGTCCCCCAGCAACCAACAAGCTGCACAGGTGAATGTGGTTGCAGCCCCTGTGAGGTGTTCACAACATATACCTTCCCGCTGCCAGCAACACCGAAATGTTCTGACGCCGTCACCAAGAATTGCGTTGGTTGCCATGGGTTACACCGAAGACTGTGTCCCGCAAATCCGGGGTGGAGAACAAATGAAGGCATGTTTCACTCGCGTCCCTGTTGTGCTCCTTCAGTGTTTCCTTTTTCTCACTTCCTCTTAAAACTGAATTTCCAATCAATTGCTATGACTAATGTTCCTCAGGACTCGCTCCTTTTCCTTTTCTGCGCGTTGGGTGCTTACTTTGTACGCGCCGGCGCGTGGCTGCGCTTCTTCTCGATGGGCACCCGAAGGTTGACGGTACTAAAAATCAGAAGAGGGTGAAGGAAAGCCAAATCATACCACTGAGGGTCAGTGCATGAGCGTGTAAGCATTCGCCAAAGCATTATTATTATCGTTATATATATATATATATATATCGGTTTATTAATTTATTTGCGTTCACGTACGCTCATCCATTTACCTTCACTTGAGCGTCACCAGTAGAACAGCCACTACTGCGCAATTATTTTCCGTGTGAGTCAAATACCTGTGTCCCCCATTTAAGCAAACACACGCCACAAGCTCACCAGAATTATTTGATATTTGCACATCTTCCACGGGCCAGGGCAAAGGACGGTAAAAAAAATCCAACGAAAAAGAAAGAAAAAGTCCGACTTCCAAAATGAAGAACCCAGTTACATATAGCGAGAAAAGTGAGGCAACTGGAAAGATTAGGAGGGAGAGAGAATTAATAATACAGACATACGCGCGCATATCTGTATATAGGCGTGTCCACGTCACGCACAATAAGGAAGCAGTGAAAAGATAGCATGCGCACACCAAAAAAAAAAGATGCTCTGAAGGCTTCCCACAAATCGACGAAGACTTTTTGGGGCCTTCCATCCAATTAACCTCTTTCTGTGCGGTCCCACTCACGCCAAAATTATCATCCATTCGCATTCTCCCTGCAATCTCTCAACCCACTCGCACAGTTATAACTCCAACAAACAAAAATAAAGAAAGAAAAGTAACGTCGTTTGCACGAACATATACAAAAATGTCGCCCTTTGCACTGACATACATCGCCATCAACGCGCACACAGTATTTGGTTGACAGCCTCCTTACTCATTTTGTTTTACTGCAAAAACACATCGTGTGAGGGAATGTTCACTGATAAGGGGAAACACTCAACAAACAGAGAACCACTTCGAGAGCACTGGGTACGTATTTATAAAACTGCTTATTTACGCGCAGATATATAAGTTTGTATTTTTTGTTGATTTCGGTTATCCCTCAAGAATTGAGAGACCACTGAAAATTTGGTTTCTCGAAAAAAAAAAAAAACAAATCCTCCACCAAAGTGCGAATCACACTTGTTTATATGAGAACTATATATATGGGTGTGTGTGTGTGTGTGTGTGTGTGTCCGTAACGAAGGAAAATCAACGATCAAACAGAAAGAAAGATTCTCGAACAGTAGCGGTACACAAATAGACATTGATTTGTATTATTTCCGGATGAGAAAACTTTCTATCCCGCGCTGTCGTTTTGTGCCCGCGGCCATGTCCACTTTGTTTACCGTTTTACTTCCCGGTTTCCTGCCTCTCTTAGCGCCCTTTGTCATGGGCTGCGCTAAAGGTTTCCATGCAGGAGGCATCCGGTTTCCAACCATTCCAAAACTGTCGGCCGTCTTTACCATCGGCAAAGGGCCGTTCGTTCCCGTTAAAGCACTCGCAGAGGGAAAACGACGCACGGGAAACATGGTGGATGAGGCCGAAGCTGAGGGAGAAGAGGAAACTGTAGAAGGTTCGGTGAACCCTGCGCCCCCGCACATTGGGACGGATGCTGGAGCGGAAACTACGCAGGGCTTGATATTCACTTCAGCAGGTAGCGGCCACTCAGACTTGGGAGCGGAGAAACTCCCGCGCAGCGCCATCTGATATTCTTCTTTGGACTTCACGTACACGGGTTTGGAAGGGACCAGCATGGGCATAGCTCTTTGGAAGCGGCAGCGTGCTGGCCGAAGTAACACGTGAAATTCCCGTAGTGAAGTGGCTACTGACCTTCACCTCAATATGAGTTGCTCGATGTGAGAAACCCCAACTCCCTCGCACAGTTTGGGGTGCCGAAAATATATATATATATATATATACTCAACGCAGAAGTTGAACTGAGTATATAAGTAGAAAACTTGCTCGGTCCTTACAGAAGTGGTAGTAACAAAAAAGATAAATGGAAAAAAGAAAATCCAGATACCGGAGGTCAGAGCCACCCACACCTGATACAAGGTACAAAATCCAAAGAAATCGTAGAAGTAAGGTAACTTGCTCGGAATAAGAGAGAAACTTATGACCCAGAACAGAGACGAGCAAGCAGACTAATGGCCTATTTTCCTCCCCTACTCGCACTATTTCCATACTTCTTCCAGCTACCCAACTTAACCAAATACTAGCTCAACAGCAAAGCATCATCGGTTGCGAAGAAAAAAAGGGAAGAATAAATTGAAAACAATACCCCTCAAGTAATTTGACCGCGAATGCGGTCGACCACAAGAGTAATGTAGTACCTTCCCACAATGTGCCACACCTGCAAGCAAACTCTCTGCCGTCGTCTTCTTCACTTTTATTATTAATGTAATGTGTCCCTTTATTAGAAGGAATGAAGGAAGGAGTAAGAAAGTGGGAAGGTGCCCGGAAAAGTCACCGAACACACTTCACCCGTTGCGGATCTGACGTCCTCTTAGCCCACACTCGTTACTTCCTCCCCTGTGGCCACACGACAGGACACAGTTGTTAATCGCATCGGAAAAAATCATACGAAATTCTTATTTACTCCTATGCAGCAGCCTTCCGTAGCTGCTCCTTGGCCCTCTTGGCTCGTTCCTTATGTTTTTCCTTTATCGCCTGTGAGGTACTCACCTGCTCCTTCTTTGCACGGCGCAGCGCCCGCCTCTCATGTGGCTGAAGTTCGTTTACCCCAACATCCGCAAACTTGCGATCTGAGCCACGATATAAGTCCTGTGGAGCAAGTGCAGCTTCGCGCGTAGTGGCAAAATTCCCAACTGTTTCAAAAGTAATTGCTGGGGCCTGGCCCTCCACCGCGCGCACGCGGGCCGACAGATCCTCTTGCACGGGCTTTGGCGTGTAGTGGAAATTGCTGAGCGCATCGAGATGCTGGGCTAGTCGCCGCCACATATGAATGGCACGCAGCTCGTCCTTCTCAATCTCCGTCAATGGCTCAGCAGATTCAGCGGCACTGCCCCCAGCGGCGCTCTCCTCAGCACGCCGCACGCGGTCCAGATACTCCTTCTCGTATAAATCCATCAGCGACATACGCGCCTTCTCCGAGTCCTTAGCAGACGCATCGTCGCGCCGCGACATTGAAGCTAAATCACTAGGTGTCGATAACGCAGTGCGACGCTGCACATCGTCGTAATTATTGTCAACGATGCGGCGGCGGATGCGGTCCTCCAGCTTTGCGGTAAACCCCTCGGTAATGACTGGTACCGCCTTCATGGCGTACTCGAAGTCGAGTGCCTCGTCAAGCAAGGCATCACGAGGCCGATTGCTGCCGCTCACCTCGCCTGACATCGCCCACTGCGTACTGTAGAGTCTCGCCTGCTCAAGTTTTTCAACAAAGCGCCGTTCACGTAGCCGCTCACGCTGCAATTCGGTAAGACTGGGGTCATTCAATGCCGCATCATCCTCCATATCGTCACCCATGTCACCTTCTTGGCCCGTTTCTGCAAGGATATCATCTTCGCCATCGTACCAACCTTCTCCTTCACCCTTAAGGGCAGCATCTTTTCCACTAAACACTGCCGATGGGTCATCCCACTTCAGATCTTCTTCGAGTAACTGATCGTCATCTCCCAAGTCACCCTCCCCATCGTCATACTCACATTCTTCATCCTCTTCATTTGGCACAAAGTCTTCGCCGTACATCTCTTTCAGGGCCTCCAACTCTTCCTGCGCTAATTGCTTCTCTTCGTCATCAGCATCTTCACCGTCACCACCAAAATCTCCCGGAGCTGTCACATCACGTGAGCCCTTCCGGCGGCCGCGCAAAGCATCCATTTCATTATCGTTACCACTCTCGCTGCCGTCCTCCCGGTCTTCTTCCCCCTCGCTCCATCCCTCACCACCCTCGGCATCGGCATCCTCCTCTCCATCCCCCTTGCCAAAAACGTAACGCCACGAGTCGTCGGCCGCGTTCCTCTTCCTGCGTTTTCTTGCCTCACGCTGCTTGGCAAGAAGTTCTGCAATCTCATTGTCAAGGTCACTTTCGTTTAGTTGGGAAGTGTGTGCCGAAGACGCGTCAACATCATCCTCTCTATTGTCCTCTTTGTCTTTCTTACCGTTGTGCATGCCGCTCCCGCTCTTATTGTCACTAGACCTCTGCTTGACCTGCGACCCTTGAGTTTCTCCACAGCCGTACATCTTCTGTGCGCGCCGCACATTTTCCCGTAGGCGACGGAAGACAGGCGGGAGGAGCATGCTCATCTGACCCCATATCTGCTCCAATGTCACGTGCCGCGCTCGGCTTGTTTCTAGTGACTTACTGTAGTATGTCAACTGCCGCGAATGCATAGAGGAAGCTAACTTGTATAGTGACGCAAGGCACTCGCGGGTGAGATCGCTGCCACCCTGGCGGGATGACAAAAAGACATCGGGTCCACCGTCAAGTTTCGCCTGTACACTACCAAGGCGGCGGCTCACCCGGCTAATGGGTAACTTACTGGTAGATGTTTGATCCCGCGGTACCGTCATATCTTCTGTTTTCAATGACGATGTCGCCCCTTCAGGTACCGATGCCTTAACTTTCTTTTTTGTGTTTGCCATCGCAGTTACCATGTGTCCGCTACTGGTCAGCTAGCGGCTGAAGGAGAAACAACACCGCCCCACTCCGTTACACAAGTTTAACGCACACACGCACACACAGAAGGATAGAAAAAAGAAATCAATAAAAAAAATAACAGCAATATAACAATACGACTACGTGATACTGCCTTCACAATCTTGTGTGCGGGTCGGCTTACTTGCGGGTGTGCGCGAACGTACTCCCGGAGATGTCCTCCTACGTTGCTCAAGTGCGCGTTCTCATATGTTTAAGATGAAATGCGTAGAAACAGGGAAAAAGGAAATAGGAGAAGGAATATAGTGGGTAAGAAGAAATTGATATTGCTAAAAGACATTTAGTTCCTTACCTATCGACACCAACCCGTAACCCGTGCGCCTGTCAAACACCACCACCCACGCGCCGTGATCACTACACCGTCACGCGGCAAGGGGATGTTAGGTGCGAACGACACAGCGTGAACAAAGTCAAAAATAAAAACAATAATAACAATAATAATAATAATGGCGGTGGTAATAATAGTAATAATAATAAAGGGGCTGGGAGATATGTGGGGTACGGCAGGTAAACGTCACTGGCGCGGCGCACACTCTGCAGTCCCAAGAGTGTGGACAGAAAAAAAAAATAAGAGAATAATAGCCACAACAGTCGCACGGTGTGTGTCACCGCACACCCTCCTTCCCTCATCTACAGCTTCCTGAAACGCAGTTTCGTTTCACCGTGCTCCCCCCCCCCCTGCCCCCCGCAGTGCTTTGAAACATATCCCCTGTTGTTTCGCGATAAACAGTAGAAAGAAAAACAAAATCAACCTGGAGGAGGTCGGTTTAACCTCCAGGCATCCGCACAAGCATCAACACGTCCGCTTCCATTCACTGCAACTCCTCACCTTAAGTTTCTACAGGTACTGGCGTGGGTTTAATACACATCTTCGTTTTCTTTCATCTGCTGAAACAACCCGTGCTGCTCAACCTCACTTCACTTACATCAGCCTTCTCTCCATTATCGGTTCCATTAAACGCCCACATTACTCCCGAGGTAAAACAAACCAACTCAACAGAGGTTCAAGAGTAAAGCAATCAGCGCTGAATGTCACGCCCAAACTTTGTTAAACCTTACAAGTCTCCAGCATTGGCTCCAGTGGATTTCTTCCCAGGCTTCTTCTCCACCTTCTCTGAAGATTTCTTTTGCCCCTTTTCAGCCGACTTGCCCTTCGTCCCCTCCTCATCATTATCCACTGGGAGCAACACCTCCTCTTCGGAATCCACAGTGTCAGGTTTCACACCTTCCACGTCGTACTCGTTATCATCGGGTGGTAGAAGCGCATCATCAAGGGGGAGGTCCATCCGTCCACGCACCAACCGCGTCACGCGCTTCGCGTACATCGCCTGGTCTGGCACCGGAGAATCCGCCTGCAAACTCGCCGTGCCGAAAAGAACCCACGCGATGTCTAGTGCAACCTGATCGTTTGCATTGGCTTGAAATCGAGCAAGCAGCTGTTGCACAACAGGATGACGGTAGTTAATCTCCAGCACAAGCGTGTGGAACACAGAGTGATCAGAAGAAACAGCCTGCTGCTTGATTATGTTGGCCAAGCGTGGTGACATTTCATTTTCTTGCGAAGACAAGATGAATGGCTCAGAGGTCTTTCGCTTTGTGAGGATCACCTTGCGGACACGATTGCCCTTGAAGACGCGCGTCAGTGCATCGGTGAGGGGCCGGAACTTTTCGTTGCGTTTCTTTTCGATTGCTTTCTGTTTGTCTGTAACGTCGTCAAGCTGTGCACTGTCAGTGGCAATATTGATAAGCTTCTTGTTAGCAAAGTCGTGTACTTGTCCAACAACATACTCGTCAATGGCATCCGTCATCAAGAGTACCTCCACACCGCGCATCTTCGGTTCCTCCATGTGTGGCGATTGCATCATCTTCTCCACGGAGTCACCCGTCATATAATATATGCCCTTCTGGTTGGGTTGCATACGGTCTATGTACTCCTGAAAACTGACGAGGGTGCCGTTGCTTTTGCTCGAAACATAGCGCAGAAGCTTCGCAAGCCTCCCTCGGTTGTTGGCATCCTCGAGGATACCGAGGCGCAAGTGTTTACCAAACTGGGCCCAAAACTTGGGATAGAGTGGCCCCTTCTTCTTGCTGCCGGAGGTGGAGTTTGTTGTATTCACCTCTGCGTTTACTTCCTCGCTTACATTACCCTGCTCCTTCATTCTGGCGTCGTTAGCCGCAATTTCCGCGAACATGGAAAGCACCTTCCGCACGAGTTTCTTCTTTATCACACGTAAAATTCGACTCTCCTGAAGTACCTCACGGGACACATTGAGGGGGAGGTCATTGCTGTCAACGACACCCTTCACGAAGTTAAGGTACCTCGGAAGTAACTCACGGAATTCGTCCGTGATGAAGATGCGGCGCACGTACAGTTTGATGTTATCCCGTGTATTCTCATTGTTTATGAAGTTTTCCTGGGCGACTTCTTGGGGAACAAAGAGAACTGAACTGAATTCGACCTCTCCCTCAACGTTGAAGTGGGAGTAATACATAGGCGGACGGTAGTCGCGAGAGAGAGCCATGTAGAACTTTTCATACTCTTCCTTGGACACATTAGAGGGCTTACGTGTCCAGATAGGCTGGTTCTCGTTCAGAACATCCCACTCTTCCCCCCGCTTCATCCTAATAGGGAAGTGCACAAACTCGCTGTACTGGCGAACTGTGTTACGCACGGTCTCTGGTGAAAGGAAATCAAGCGCGTCGGGCTTCAGCTCCAGAGTTATCTCCGTCCCGCGTCCGAGTGTGTTGCCGCGCTCATCTTCATATACATAATACTGCCCATCCGCTGCGGATTCCCATACCCATTGCTTTTCGTCGTCATCACTCTTTGATGCGACACGCACGCGCTCGGCCACGAGGAATGCGGAGTAAAAACCCACGCCGAACTGTCCGATAAGATTTGAATCCTTCGTTTCCTGTAGTTTCTCCATAAAACGCTTTGTCCCCGAGCTCCCAAGAGAACCGAGATTGGCCTCCAGCTCCTGTCGGGTCATCCCCACTCCACCATCGCGCAGAGTCAGCGTCTTCTGCTCAGGGTCCACCGACAGGCGGATATCCATTGTTGGAGCCTCACCGTCCTTGTTCACGGGCTCCTTCGGGGTCGTGAGGTAAAGCATGCGAATTTTGTCCAGGGCGTCACTGCCGTTAGAAATCAACTCGCGCAAGAAGACAGCGCGGTTGGTGTACAGTGAATGAATGAGGATGTCAAGCATCTTGCTTACCTCAGCTTGAAAGGGAATCGATTTCCCCTTGGAAAATGTTGCGTTGGATTTCAATTCACTGTCGTCGCCCAATGCAATTTCCACCGGGGCGGAAGTTAACATCACAAAGACAACGAACAGCACCCGGAGGGCGAAGAACATACCCGATTGGATCATTTTCAATATTTTTTTCCGATTCTTACACCCACGCGCGCACCTGTTCTAGTCGATTCCTATTCTTGTCACTACAGAATACCTTCCCCTGATTCCCCTTCGTTTCGGTGGAGTTTGATGCAGGTTATAAACCAGCTCGCTTAACAAGTTCCCTATCCCTCTACCACAACCCTGCTTTATTTAAAGTAGCACGCCTCTCCAACACCTAGTCTTCTGCCTACTTGGGGAGTCAACAACACCACTCCCTTTTACCCTTACCCTTTACAAAAGAGACTCTGGCGGTTTCAAAAACGAGTAATATATTACTCTTTAACCTTTCTCTTTCTACCTTCTTTCCCTCGTTCTGTCACCCTCCCTGTCGTATCCTCTGGGACTGAGTAGTGCAATCTTTTCACGTATTATGTTGGCCTATTCCTTCACAAATATAAACGCATTCATAAATATCAGGCGACAAGGGAAAGAGAAAAATGGACATGCAAAAGGGAAAGAGAACAGCCAGCGAAAACAAATTAAAAACAGTACAATTACCCGATGCTTCCCCGTCACTGCGTTTAGTCACACTCGCAC
>NW_027123449.1:1389-32051 GCF_001457755.1 Trypanosoma equiperdum | reverse complement strand
TATATATATATATATATACAGACATGCATGTGAGCACACCTTACTTTTGCAGGGACGCTGAATGAACTGCTGCCACTGTACAAATCAAAACAGAAACTGTGGCCACGTACCCACTGCCACACAACCGTGGTAATTTCTCGAAGAATCGGCATCGCTGCCCACGATACTAACAACGACATTCGCATTACATCCTCACTGCGATGACCCCTGCACTCGTAAGTGCTCCTCGCGCTTCCTCTGCGCCATCTCGTACCGCAACCTCAAAATGCGGTTCCGCTCCTGTACGGCAGCGTAATGCGGCAGCAGGAACTCCACCCCCACCCAGTACGCAAACCCGACACCAACAAAAAAAAGACCCACCTGCAGTTTACGGAGTGAAGATACCTTCCGAAGCACCTCCTTCTGCCGTGCTGTGACTTGTCGCTCCACCACACCCTTAGTCATAATCTGCTGCGCCCGCGAGGAACTCTTCACCTCAAAAGGGCGACTTGTGGACTTACTTACGAAACGGTGTGGCTCCGCAGCGCACCTTTTCCGCTCCTGAAGTTCCTCTGTTGTCAGACCAATATCTTTGGAGGGATCCTTTCGTGCCCGTTCAGCAGCCTCCCGCAACTGAGAGCTGCATGCCGCCGCTGCCGCAACGGACTCACGCGGCGATTCGAAGCCGTTACTAGTAGTCATGAGCCCAACTGCCGCAAACGCGCACCAGTAATGAATACAGACCCTACGAACCACCAGCGCAGATTAGCGGAGTGTAAAGAAGAAAAATGAAAGAATAAGGACAAATTTCGTAAAAGAGAGCGAAGCACGAGGAGGGTAATAAAGCAGAGAAACGTGGCAAACGCCCCACTGGGTATCCGGCCACGCCCCGCACATACCAAAGCGGTTCTCCGTGCATAAAATGGGTAGACGAGATTATGCACGTGCACGTGCGTATTCATGTGTGTGTTCATAGATATTAATAGTGGTGAAAAAGCAACGCCATTTAAAAAAAAAAGGAAGAAAAAAAAATGCACGCATAGATATGCCTCCCATCCAAGCGGTATGTTCGGTGGAGGCACTCCCTCCCCTTCCCCTTGTGCCAGCACTCGTCTTCTCCGTGCAGAATGTTTCCGATCCCGCAACGGCTCATAGCCCAATCAGCACCAAAGAAGGGAAAAGGGAACATATCACAGCAGTGGCAGCAGCAGCTGAAAAAAGAAACAAAAGGAAGAAAAATAGGAGTGATACTGCAGGTAAACAAATAAAGCGAGGATCAACGAAAAAAAAAACAATGCAAAGTGAACGTGAACACACAGAAAAATGGAGAGAGTGTCCACATTCGCAATATCAGCCGAAAGGTGGACGTATGCAACCAAAAAGATTCGGGAAGAGCGTCACAGCAGCAGCTGATGCGAAAGAAAGCGGGGTAAGAATGGATATAAGCTTGTTACCGCTTAATCTCACGTATGTACTCATATATATATATATATATTTCCCACCCCTGCATCGTTCATACTATCTTCTCGCACAAACGCACGCGCATACACCTCAATCCAGTCAGGAATATAAAAATATCGAACGAAACCGCATTCGAGCCTTCATCAGCACAGAACGCGCACTCTGCGGCGGGTTCGGGCAGAGAAGTGCCCAACTCGGCCCCTACGTTCAAATCTTCAGCCTGTTTTCCTTTCGTTCCTACCTCATTTCAATTGAGCCACCCACACTTCCTCCTTTTATAGCTCCACACCCCATCCCTTCCCCCTAGTCCCGACACTTTCCACCTTCTCCACCAATGGCTTACATCCATTCCAAATGGGCATGTCTTCCCACGTATATTCATTCCATCCATAACACGGGCAAGGTCAGGGTAACCATCATGGACACTTCTTTGCCTCCCAACACAGTAGGACGTACACAGGTACGAATACAAAAAGGGGATACTCTCAAACCCAGTGTGGTTCAAAAACAACGTGCTCTTTTTCTCTACATCCCATTGGTTTGCAGCCTCCCTCATATTACTTATACCTTGCTCTAAACGTGTGACACAAACACACACGCAAACACAAGCACACGAAAAAGGAAAACACATCCGAGCATCCGTCTCCCATCCTGCTTGGGCCCCACAAAAGTTGCTTATTGCCAAACAAGAAACAAGGCCTCTCGCGCACACTCAGCTCCCGAGCATGCACGTCGCCCCTTTCCTTTTGTTGAGCGTGGCCAACCGTCAACATACCACTACGGGGGCGGCGCACGCCATATGATCCTTTTGTCCTTTTTTTATTACCTCGGTTCACTTTCCGCAACACACCTTACCTATATATACGTATATAAGTATAAACATATGCATATATGAGTGCACCAGTGGCACAACTTCCCCCGAAAATCAAAATGACCGGGGTTCATATCTCTACCCAAAGAGTATCAGATATTCGCCTCCCCCTCATCTGTGCAAAACTCTATACCACTAAAAGTCATAAATATCCACTTCATTCTCCTGGTTAGGTGCCGTCATGCTCTGCGCAATCGTCTGCCGCATAATGAGCGCCGTAATCTCTTTGTTCGGCCGCAACTCCGTGGCGACCAGCGGCTTACCAGTGACGGGGCACACCGAACCGTTTTGCTCCAACCATGCGAGGATCGCCTCGTGATCGAAAGTGTGACCGTGTGGTGAAACGACGGGCTTCTTCATGACGTTTCCAGTAAGAGCGCACAGCATCCTCTCGTCGATACCAATCGCGGAGTTGCGGTCCACAGGTTTTGTGCGATTTGACGGAGCAACAGGAACGGCAGCATTGTCAATGGAGATCTTCTGGTCCGCTGCCTTCCGATGGATTGGTGGTATGTCCGCAAGATGGCTCCTTCCGACAAAGCATAAATCAACGGGCGCCTGCTCAGGTGTTGAGGCGGGGACCGGAGCCGGCGCTGACGGCTGGGGTGGCGGTGGTGGTCGTGGTGCACTCTGCTTCTCAACGGCAGACTCCACTTCGCTGAATATTTTCTCCAACTCGAGGAAAGTTGGCGTCCCGCGCTCAACAAGCGTGTCGGGCTCCACGGTTTTAAGGGCGTTGTGCCAGGCCTGGATAAAAGCTAACCCGCACGGTGCGACCTCTCGCTTCAAGAAGCCCGTCACGCTCTTGACGAGCTCAGCACTTTGCAGCTGCGGGAACATATCCCCTGTCGGTAGGCCCTCATCACCACCTAGAGCGTCTATATTTGCTATAAGGTGGAACATGTCCACATATACACGCATCACCGCATTTGCCAGTGCCGGGCTGCCCAGAATACTCTTTACGGGGAGCTGGAGCATATCATGTAGGTACGGGAAAAACAGCCGGGTCTCTCGTGTATGACATCCCATACCAAATGTGCAGAGGGAAGCGAACTTGTACCCTAGGGACATACCACGCAACATTTCCACGCTAGCGGTCGGCTGAGGTAGTGACAACGATTTCTGCAGGGAAATGCATTGCAGCTGGAGGTATACCGTCACGGAATGGTCCAGGTGCGTGGTAGAAAGGAGAATGTGCTGGCGCCACTGCGTGCCACCGGTGGAAGAGAAGCGGAAAATGTTCATTACGCACCGCATCGCACTGCACACGGCCACATGGAGAAGGGGCGTTACCTCCTTGACGTTGTCCAACTGCTCTGACAGAACATCGTCAAACACTTGAACGGCATTTAAGCGGAGCATCAGTTTGAGGATGCCGTCGATCTTCTCAGTGAAATCCTGGCATGAGGCGTCCTCTACACCCGCAGCATCATTGAAGTACGCTTGCGGCTGTGTGAACCCGAGAATAATACTTATGCAGTTACAGCGGAGTGCAGGCTCGTATGGAGGCTCCTTCAGCAAAACGGCAAGCATTAATTGCACTGAAAACTGCACATTACCATCGGTAAATTCAAACACATTTGCAGCCTTAAGCTTATAGCCCGTCACCCGCATGAGAAGCACAGCTACGTGCTCTGTCATACGTCCAAGTTCGGGATTGAAAGGCAGTGCCGCGTCTGCCTTTATGGACTCCTCAAACACAGCCTCCAACTTGTCCAGCAAATCGAAGATGCAGTTGCGCACAGGTTTGTACAGAGCAAAGTTACTCACAATGAGGCACGCCCGTGTTTTCTTCTCTATGGGCAATTCACTGACATCAGGGTTGTTCATGTATTTCTTTATAAGGGTGTCAGCGACACACCGTACACAGTGCCTCGCATCCTCAATATTTTTGCCGAAGAATGTTTGAGAGTGCGTTTCATCGCTCTTATCGGCCCAATAAATCATCTCCTCGGTAGTGAGTACCTTACCATCATTGAGGCGCTCCAAGAGTTTCTTAACTGTCGCCATTGTTTCCGTTCACCCACCCTTCTTAAGTTAACCTTTTTTTAGAAAAATGACCTTTAGCAAGCGAACTTTTTTTCCCTCTTCGTCTTCTCTCTTTGTTGTGTTCCTCCTTTTTACTTCCGAGAACTTTTCGTTTTTATTATTTCTTTCCCTTATTTCAGTATCCACACGAAACAACAACAGAGAAAAAAAGGAAAGATGGGGAAGGAATGGGTGCGAGTGCATGAAATGGTACGTGTATCTCCTTACCTCCATATGGATTCACAAAAGGGGTATTGCTGAATCATTACAGGAACATATTGTTTCATTGACACCCTACACATTCTAACGGCACGCATGCCAATATATGCGTGTGTACGTGTGTGGAAGGAAGACTTACTATCGTTGACAGCTGATGAGCGTAGCTCAGTCTCAGTCCACATCACACACAACAAAAACTAAACATGCAGAACCGGAATAAAAGGTCCTTGAGGTTAGTTTTGTGTAGGAGTTTGTGCTCGGTCGCTCTAATCAAATAGGAAAGGCGGCAGTCAGTCGGTAAGGGTGCTCACATGAGAAAGTCAACTCATCCTCCCTCTTCCAAAGTAATGAAGTACGCATTAGGTTCAAAGAAAGAGCTGATCACAAAACCTCACATGCACCCCTCCCCTCTTTCCTCCCGCAACCCACTACTAACGTACACACGTGTTGAATTCTGTAAAGCAAGCCAGTGAGTGTCCACCTGGCCCAAGAACCGCTTAAATGAAACAATATGCAACAAAAAAAAGTAACACCACGCATCGAATTACACAAATCTTTCAAGGGCAACTAACCTGAGATTTTTACCCCCCAGCAGGAACTGGAAAACAAACTATGGGACACCAACACACATTTTCCTACATAAAGCCACACACACACACACGTTGGCGTGACGTCGTATTACCCTCCAGTAGCGGTCCTGAGGTATGGCACGTGAGGAGGATAATAAAAGAATTTTAAGAAGGCGCGGTACGCATCGATAGACCCATTGCGGGGGGGAAATAAAAAGATGGACAGCATTATGACGCCTTACAAACACGCCCATCCCCCACATTTTGAAACCCGTAGTCGGTGCAACGAGGAGCAAGCAGAAACAACACAACAACAGTAGAGTGATGGTAAGAGCAACGGGCGGAACAAAAACGACGATAGGCTCCAACAGGGAGTTGAAATTGTCAAAGCTATACCGTAATCACATGACGTATGATCGCTTTGCGCAAAAGGTACAAGGGAGGAAAGAACCTGAAACAAAAAAAGAAAAAAATGGAAGTACGACAATAACCATGACGACTGGAGACTATGAGGAAAAAGCATCACGGCAATCCAAAGACCGCGACAAACTGCACCCTAGCTTTTCACAGCCTTACATATCTGCGCTTCCTTCACCATTCGAATACGCCCCTCGCATTAAAGACTGTAGCAACGGAAATCGGTTAGCACGCGCTTGGTAGGATGTAGAGCAGCTGCAGAAGGATTCCTTAAGTGTCGGCTTGAACATACAACATGGTCAGCAGACCACAAAAGCTTTGCGAACGCCCCACACCTGCGAGTTAATTCGTTCCCATGGGCCCACAACTCCCAGAACCTACTCAAACACATTGATTCACCGCCATCTACTCCACCTGTTGGTGCGCACGGTATACAACGAATCCGGTGCGCTTCGGCGAGTTGCTCAAGCACCTTAGGAGTACAACCCCCGACCTTCAAGCTAACATCGTGCGTCACAAGTACAAGATCCCCATGCTGCGCAAGCACACTGTCGCTAAGACGCAATAATAACTGAGGCGGTATGGGAATGTTGCGTTGAACGTACAAGAGAAAAGTAATCCGCCGACGCTTGGAACTCGCCTGATCACAGGTATGGGTGACTAGACTATGTTCGGTGTGGGCTCGGCCCAACGGGAAGGTTCGAAAGACAGCTCGACTGACAAACCAAGCATTGTCAAACGAAACCCTCCGTATACGTTCCGCCACGCGAGCAACGATAAGATCGGCCGAGAGCATCTGATCAATTGAAAGATAAAATGGAAAAATCGACCTGCCTGCCAGCTCGTGGAGAAATGTGGAGGCACATGCGAACTCCCTCGAAACTTGATCAACAGCAGACACACTCCCCTCGCTGCCGACGGAAACAACAGTCATAGGAAGTCTACGGTCCGCGGCACGTGAGAAAATATATGGCGCCGACGAAAACAGTCCCTCTTGCGAAATGCGATCCCACGTTACCTCCCTTCTTCCACTCTTTCCCGTTAGCCCCTTGGCCCCATTCAGTCCCGAGCCCTCAAAGTAGCTAGAAACGGCACCGTGGACTGTGTTGAGGCAGGACTCATCTGCAAGGGGTACGATAACATCTTCGGGTGGCGCAAAATCACGAAACAGGCAAGTGGCAGCGTATTGTGACTCCAGGTCAAGCCCGGCAACATTAAGACCAACAATTGTCAGAAGCGTTAGCCACGTCAAAAGGGACCAGTATGATGACAGTATGTACGAAAGGGGAATGTTTACGGCGCAACGCCGCTTCATAGCCATATGCTCGGCGAACGTCATCTTTCTTGATTGCGAACTTATGAAACGCCACATGTTAAGCGTCGTTGCCATGCGCGAGCGCGTTGTAGATGTGGGCAACTGTAGGTCGATTGCGGCGTTAAGGACGTAAGTGTAGCGGGGGTTCATCCCAGACGACTCGCTCAAAACATCCCGCAGAATCATTACTGCCGCCCACGGGGAAAGCATCAGAGAAAGAGACGTGACAAGATAGCGGAGCTCCGGCGGGATATCGTCCTCAGATGTAGCGATACTCCTGCCCTCATCACCTATCCTTGTGGATGTTTCTTTGGTCATTATGTTAACCAAAAGATATATCTTTCGGCGGTACTCGTCATGAATGTTGGGCAAAGACATATGTTTGCTCACGAACGTAAACAAATCATCACTCACCACGCTGGAACTGCGGTGATGAATTCCTCTCTCGTCAACAAGGGTCTTCACCAACTCCTCAACAAACACAACAAAGCGTTCCCGCAGTGAAGTTAATGACGATGGCGACAGCAATGGATACCCTTTCCTAAACGTCATGGCACCATCGGATCCAAGGCCCCCTTCGCTCGCGTCGGGGCACTCAGTACCGGTTGTTGTGATGATGCACGGAATGTTGTTCTTACCACGTTCCACAGCCTTAGGAAACAGCGATTTGCGCTGAATCCCACCACCGCCACCAAGAGCGGCCGCTTCAGCGACACTCGATATGGGGGACCTTCCATATTGACGTTGATACCTCGACTGCCGCCCATCCCTGACTAGTGACCGCATAACCTCCTTGAGATAATCATAAGAGAGCACAATGAATGACCACGGGCTACCACCCATCACCTGAAGCTGCTCCAGTTGCTCAAGCTTTTTCGCATCGAAGGGGCAGTTTCCAGCGGTTTGAGAGGAGGACTGACCCAACCCACTCCCTTGTCCCTCAAAAAGACGAACTCCAAGGGCGGTGATGAGCCGAAAGTCGTCTTCTGTGAACGACTGTACGTTGCGATGGAGTCGTTCCCCAAGTCTGGTAAGCACCTCATTAAACACAATGAAGTAGAAGTCGTCCACCTCGCTAGAATCAAGGAGGGGGAACAAAACATCCACCACCACATGAAGATCCAGACACTGGGGTGAAAGGAGGAATGATTTCTCCAGTAATGTGATGGCCTCCGTATGACTGCGCAACGTCATGTGACGAAAGTGGAGGTGGCACGAGGCGGAGTTGGGAACCTCTCGCAGCAGCCACAAGGTGAAATCCGGTAGACACGAACTACCCACCGGAACAGTATAAAAAGATGCAAGCGATGCCACCCTTGCGCGGCATTCAACTGCAATTTCCCTTAAGACGCAAGTAAACCTACCCACTGGAAGGGATTTAACAAATGCGAGAAACTCTGTGATGGCTGCAAACAGGTACATGGGAGGATCCAACCCCGCACCACTAGTCCCCTGCGCCTCAAGCAACAACACTCCCACCATGCGTAATAACAGCGTAGCCCCTAATACGTGACGCAGCGTCGGCTCAGGAGCCGTTGCAGCCACCATGCCCCCCTGCGATCCCGTCTCCAGCAACACATCACGCACCACATGGCAGCAAAAAGGACGCGACTCCACGCGGTGCATTGCAAAGAAGCATGCGACAGCAGCATCAGACATGTCCCACTTCACGGAGCCCTCTCGCATCCGCTTCTCAATGACCTCAAAGTGGCTCAATCCCAAGCCCTCCCCTCCTACTGTGTGGAATGCAACGTATAACGCTTTGAATGACGGAATGCAAGCAAGCTTGTCGGATAGCTGCACCCCATCCTCACGCAGCCACTTGATACGGTGCTCTTCCTCCGGAGTTAAAAGCACCCGCGCAATCCAACCCCCTGCACCTTCAACCGCCTCTGGCATGCTCTGACACATTCCAATCCATCGAGCATCTGCTAGAGCCGGGCCAACCAACTCCTCATACCGTACCACTCCTACAAGCTCCTGCAGCATCTGCTCCACTTCTGCGAGCTTTAGCGAAAACACAAAATCGTCACGCTCCAGCTCCTCATCCGATGACAAGGTTGTTGATGCCTCGCCACGGTGTGGCGACCGGTACAACAAGGCGGAACAGCAGCACTTGTGCATCTCGGGTTCAATACTTTTACCAGAGCAAGAAAGTAAATTTTGCGCGCATACGCCCGGTTGACTGTTACGCATCCTGAGCACGGAGTAAGCAGAGCGGCGCACGGTAATACCAGCATCTGATAAATCGCTTGTTGGGGGTGAAACCGGCACTGTAAGCGGCCCTAAATCGTCAAAACGGTTGAAACTCTTTATTGTCAACCCCCCAGCCTGTTTTCTCCACAGGCGATTGTGCAAAAAGGCAGAGTGTGACATCTCATCTACCGTGACTTGAATTTTAGCAACCGCGTTGCAATATGGGAACGCAAAATCGACCCGGAAAAAGCAAAGTAGTAAGAGAAAGACGAAGGCAATTTAACGAAAGCATAAGGAAAGAAAAGGAAAGAAAGGGGGCAGCCCCGGCATGACATAGTTGGAGTAAAATGAAGTAAAAACTGCAGGCGGGTGGCTACCGAAGCGGTCAACACCCTGAAGACAACATATGTCAGACCCCGGCTACAGCAGGGGGACGCCGGCGGCGGAATCAAAGCAACCCTGCACACATGCACCGTTCGAATACCCTTGCGACGGAGGTATTATGAGCGACCGGTTTTGTTCAGGGTCTTCCTTGGGTCAGCAGCAGAGGTCCCCGCACCAAATATGGTGGCGCCTCCGATTGTACCTAAAGACTGGGGAGCGCCAAAACCGGTAGCTATGGTGGAGGTTGACGATGTTGCGCCAAGAGTCGCTCCGGCAACTGAAGAAGCGGTACCGGAAGCAGTTGCTGTTGACAGTGGTGCAGCTGCCGGGGCGGCTGTTTGATACTTTCGCTCGAGAAGAACATCGTACTGCATCTTGCGTTCCCCGTTGGACAAGGCCTTTGAGCGGTGAGGAAAGGCAGAACGCCTATGAATATCACCCACAGTGTCTTGGTTAACCTCCGCCGCCGCTGCACCGGTAGAGGAAGGCAACAAAAATGGTCTCCGAGGCCCCGCAGACGACTCTGCTTGCTGATGCTGCTGAGCAAGAAGCAACTCCGCCTCTGATGTCCCGTAGTTGTGAACAAAGAGATCGCGGGCGCTATCAGCCCTCGTGTGAAGCCGCAGTGTCCACGCGGCCAAATTCAGAAGGGTTGTTAACTGGTTGCTCAGAGATGCGTTTATCCGAGAAACGGGATGTGCCGACGCAGCCGAGCCCAATCCAGGTGGCGGAACATCAGGCAATTCTACACCACCAGTAAGTTTTGTAAGAAACTCGGAGGCAGAGGCGCAAGGCGGCTCCGGTGCGGCGTTACTCCTGCTGGCATCATCGGTAACTGGACCCCTCACCCGCCGACCACAGGGCACCACCGCGGCCTCCAACTCAGAGACAGCTGCCGAAATGGCGTCCATGCATCCCTGAATTTCACGAAGAATACGTTGAAATGGCTCAGATGCGGGTTTTGGCCTGTTACCACCAGCACGCTGCGTAAAATCAATCTCAGAAAGCGGCTTCCAAACATTCTTCATATAGTCAAGGATGTCGTCCTCACATTTATCCAGGGTTTGTCCGAGCCGATGCGCTTGAACCTCACGTTCAAAACACTCCACACGAATGCCATCAACAGCGTTCTCCCCACTTGCGAGTTGATTCATCTTTTTAACCAACTCTCTATAGCTAGGTGCAGGAGTTGCATTCGGTGTTGCGGAATCCGTCAAAAAGGCCTCAACAACCTGCTTAGCATCGTGTTCCGCTTGTATGAAGTTGTGAAAGTCTGTGAGATGCTGCTGCAGAGGAACGGGAAGGTCTTCAAATACGACGTCATCACGAAGGATGGAAAGGTTAACACCATGAAGCCATTCGGTCGATGAACCTGGACCTTTAATACCCTTGTACTGAGGAAGGTGAGGCTGAGCGGGGGTAGCAACAGTCGTGCCGAAACCCTTACCAGCACCGAATCCACCAAATGTGCCAGTGGTTGTAACGGCAGCAAAACCACTCCCCGTTGCGGTTCCGAAGCCACCAAAGTTGCCTGTACTCCCCGTTGCTGCAGTTCCAAAGCCAGTACCTCCCGTCGCCGTCACTGCTCCAAAACCACCCTTCGCCGCGGCGCCAAAGCCGCCAAAACCACCCGTTGGGGCAGTTGACATCATTACACTCTTCTATTTTGAACCTTCCCTGCGAAACAAGCTGAGTATAAACTAGAAATGTTCAAGCAGAAGTCAAAGGCAAGCCCCCTCCATTACACGCAAGGGTTTGCCATGTAGACTGAGGCTACCCACCAAGAGAGCAGTATCCACGTGAGGTTCGCAACGAGCAGAAGGAAAAATCTATGTCACCTGTCGCGGTAAAAACGACCCAGCACAACACGTACGTGGCACTAAAGCCTCGCTATACAAGCGAAGAGCTCGTGAAAACAAAAAGAAAGGGAAAGGGGGTGCAATTCTCGCTGGCAACAAAAGGGAAAACACACCGATAATAGTGCGCCCGCTGACCCGCACACCTAACAAGATGTCAAAATCAGCACACCACTCTCAACTTATATCGCAGGCCAGAGACCAAATCTGCTCCACGCAGCACGGTAGGCAAGGGCCTTCCCCACGCGATCCTCACGCCGCGGAAGCGTCGTCGCAACGGCTTTTACGTTAATCCTTCCACACCCAACCGTGTTAACAGAAAGCGGTCTCATTTTCACATGGCACGCACCACCAGCGGCGGCGGATGTTGTCTGCGGCCGTGAGCGTTGTTCTCCTTTGCAGGATAAAAGAAATCTATAAGATAGGGTCCTACACAGTTCGCAGTGACCCAGGGCACCATCACAGGGACGTCTTTGCCGGGGGGAGCGACTCCTTCGCCGTTGAATGGAGGAATGATGTCTATCACACGTGTCCAAATGGCGGAAAAAACGAACCGCTCGGTCATCGTAACTCTTCTGAGGCGTTCCCCAATCCTCACGTTCCGCTTCATAAAGGTACTGTGGCAGGGGGAGAAGTATTTTATCTGGCCCCTTGCCACACATTATCAACTTCTTCAGTCGGCTTCGGCACAGCTCATTCCGCACTCTCAGGGGTACACACCTATCAACAACCTCATTGCTAGGAAACCAGACAACACCGAGTAATTCTTCCAAGGCTTCCAAATGTCTTTTATAGCGCTCACCTGGCACATTACCACGGTCTTGCTGGCAGCCTTCTGCATTGATGAAGGGTGGCAATCCAACCTCAGGTTCGTAGCCCATACCAGTCGTGCAAGAGGAAGAAGGGTCTTCCTGGCACATGCACGAATGGCTGCCGGTGCTCGACAACGATATAATTTTGTCCCTAAAGTCAACAGGAAGGCGCTGCTGACTTGTGTCGACACTACCCGTGCCCTCCGGAACCTCCCCCAATGGATAAGATCGTGAGAGCTTAACCGCGTTATCCCCACACAGGAAGGGAACGGCCCCCTTCTCTAGACTCGTTCTCGAAGCCGTCTCCGAGGCGGGTTCGGAGGCGGTCAGTGTGGTTGATGAGGAACCACTCGTCCAACGCAAATTCAGAGCCTCACCGAGCATGATGTCTATGCTTCTATCATCAAAGCCCAGTGAAACAAGTGTTGTCCTTACAACGTTCATGTCAATGTTACCCCGTGCCAGAAGCCCCGCCACATAATCAATATAGCAATCTTCCATCCTCCTCAACATGATCGAAACAGCACAGGTAATATATATTCTTTGAATATATATAATATTTTGCCTTATACACGTGAAGCAAATGGTATGCACAAGAATCGTGAAAAATTGAAAAGAAGAAATGGGTTTGGAAAGCATACTGGATGCAAGCAACCACGTATACGGTTGAGCAATAACATTTTCTTGTGAAACAGCAGAGCACTTCTGGAATGAGGCGCACATGAGCACAAATATGTATATGGTTGTGAGTGTGAATTAACCGCGGCATGTAGTGCAATCTCAGAGTCTGCATAGCAGTCTGCTCACTGTCATATCCCAAAGGGAAAATGAACGCCCACCAGCAGCACAAACCGGGTCATTCCCATGTTTCTCCACGCGTGCAAACACACACACACACACAGGCAAAACTACGCCGATATTACGCAACCGAACTCATCAAGGCTGCGCAAGGTACCCTAACACCGACCAAAGCATTCAAATGCAACCCAACTCGGCAGTTGCGCCGAATTTCCGTACACACACAGTTCTAAATGATAAACTCGACCATCATAGTCATCCGACTTGCAAAAATTTAAAAAAAGAACTTGAGAGTGTTGGCAACACGGATGTTCGATCGTAAAAGATAAGGAAGTTGACAGTGCAGCAGAACTCTGAAAAGAAACGGGAGTGCGGAAAGGAACGACACATATTCTCCCTTCATTCCCTCATAGCGAGAAACCATATAGAATAACAATCTGGTATCCTCTTATTTCGTGCGTTAAAGATTTAAACTTCGTACTGACTCCTACCGGAAACCTTGGGAAAGACCGTAACGCTCCTGGATCGTAAAGACAACGAGATTAACCCCCGGAACTTTCAACCTCTTCCTCCTCAAAATCTCCCTCCGTCTCCCAAGTGTCGCTGTCCGCATCATCACTTATCTGCAAATGATCCTCCTCCAAATCATCAACAGTATCAGGTTGCCTTGGCTCTCCTCCCCCAAAACCCAACGCCTCACCCTCTTTATGTCTCTTTGCTCGACACTCGCAAGCTGCATCCTCCATTCCCACACTTTCTGCAAGCAAGTAAAGCTTGCTTAAGAGCATACGCTCGAAGTCGGCCTTCTCCAATTCATCATCGAGGTCCTCACTCTCCTCTTCCTGCGCATCATCGTCATACATCTCTTCATCGTCGAACGTTCGTAGGTCACGCTGAAGCTGAGCCCCCACACGGGCCTCTGCACGATTAGCGTAACCCGCCGAATCATCCTGGTCAAGGTATGCCATCAAGTCGGCCTCGTCGTCACCACCCCAATCCATCTCCATGCAATCGTCCCAGCGATTGTTTGCTGGGGCTCTTAGTAGCCGGTCCATCTCTTCAGATCGCGAAAACAAATCTGCACATGCTTTGCTGATATCCGCCGAGCGCATCTGCGCCACGCGGCGACTGATCTCATCTACATCATTGATGAAAAAATCGTCGGGGCCGTGCCTTCCGGCGCCAGAACTAAATCTCAGTCCTCCATTTTGTTGATCCACGAGACGCTTGGCGGCACGACGCGCGCGAAGCTCTTCACGGTCCATTGACACCTCAAGATACTCCACAACCAACGGCAACACGGTCGAATAATCTGCAAGTGTCAATGGCCTGCCTCGGGCGGCAGCTCTGGCCACTTCCCCCTGAACCACTGCCTCAGTGAGACTGTCACGAGCCTCCCTCTCCAACTCTACGGCAATTTGGTAGTTGAGTGAAACGTCGGTGACACCTGAGTCAGAACTCTCCCCAGACCCAAGAGAGCTTGAGTCACTGATGGGTGTTTCACCTAAAAGCATCCGCGCCAACCGCAGCGCCTCACCGCGCTCCTCCTGAGTAAGAACGCCGCTGCTGCATTCGAATCCACTGCCCTCGCGGGCGCTCAACGTCTGAGATTGAACCTTCGGGGGGAACCCTCCGTCCAAACTAAGGAGTGGTGACGCTGAAGTCTCTCCAAACAGCTGTTCATCCTCCATGGACTCGCGGTATTCACTCCACCACTTGTAAAGTCTCACCCCAAAAAACAACGAACCAGCAACTAAAGATAGAGGAAGCAGCAAGCTTCGGCGCTCCCTGAAGTGGTCGGGCTGCTTGGAAAAGGGGTAGACCATGATCCAATATTCTTTCGCACTGTTTCAGAGGTCCCTTCTCAGCGGGTGCGGCACTCCTAATGACTAGAGCAACGTGGCACGGCAAAAAAAGTGGTATATTTCAAATTGTTCAGACCCATGGAAGTGTAATGGGAATCTTCTTTCAAAAAAAAAAATGATAACAAACGCAGGTGCAATACGGATTAAAGAAGAGTTAAGGAAGAGCGGGGACGGTGTATAGCACAGAGTCCGTGTCTTCCAGCAGAAATTAACTTTACTCGACGCAAGGGAGTCGGCGTACTCGGCCACACCTACGCGGCTAATCGTCACGGTGCTTAGAACTAACGACAGAAAGGCTGCTGCACGTCTCTTCACTGGCTCCAACCAAGAATTTACGGGCACAACTAACGCCGAAGCGAGCAATGAAGAACACTAGCCATTGAACAGCCACGGGAAGGGCAGCCACCGTCTATATATTGGTCACACATCACAACCACAAGGCGGCTCGCACATGTTCCCCTCCCTTCAGGTGTTCCGCTTTGCGCATGATCCAGCCGGCGCGCAATTGTAAACAAAACAACACCCCTTCTTTATACGCCAGCATAAGGGGCGCGAGAGGTTGGAAAAGAATATAGACCCTTCGACCCAAGAAGGACGCACTCAAGCCCGTCATCCCGCTTGCGCAGCGAAACCCTATAGAGCCTCACATCAGCATGTAAACAAGAACTGCAATGATGACACTCAGCAGCACGAGGACGAAATTCAGGAACTGGACCCCGTGTGCCCGCATACCCCCCTCAGTGATGGCAACCTCGGGTGGCGGCGCAACACCACCCACTTCCTCGCACACGACCGCGCTGCTTAGTGGGGGCTGTGCGGCCACAACATTCACTGGCCGCACGCGTCCTCTACCAGCGCTCAATTCCTTACTTGCGCCCCGGCCCCTACCTCTGGCATTGTTCGATCTATCGTGTCCCTCAGTGGCAGCCCCGCACCCGCGCCCACGACCCAATCCGCCCCGTCCACGCGCCCCTCGACCTCGACCGAGTGGATTCCTCCCGCGCCCCCTCCCCACGTGCTCACGAGGTTGCATACCTGGGAAGAGGGCAGTGGGCAGAGCGGGAGGAGATGGTGCCTCCTTGTATACCGTCCCTCTATTGTAATGAACGAAGCTACACGTAACAACGATATGTGAGCGACGGCCGGCACACCATGTTCCACAGGTGTCACTACCTTCCTGAAGTCTCGTCAGGGCGATATTTTTATGGAGCTCTCCCTCGAAGTATCCGACACGAAGAGGGGGGAAACCTACGTAGACAATTCCTGGCATGAGGTGCAACGCGGTACAGGCACTCTGATCGTGATCGGCATCAGTCCTTTCACAAAACAGCGCCGTTGCCGCAGACGTAGGGTCGACAAGCAAAGCTTCTTTGCCGGGGTTGTTTACCAACGTGTTGAGCCTCAGATAGCAATCCTTTACACACACTGCACGATTAGTTAGGTGCAAATTTTTGCAGCTCAGGATGTTATGTGGTTTGCGCGACGCGCATATTACCAAATCCCTTGCCTTCTTCCCCTTCAACTCTCGAAGCACTCGAAAGCCAGCATTATGTACAAAAGAAGATGCGGTATACTTCTTTCCATTAATCACGAACGATTCGACTTTCGCCACGGCATCCTTACTAGTCTCCGGAGGCAACACAAATCCATAATCCTCTTCCTGCTCCATCACATATTGCTCTTCGTCAGATCCTTCCCCGTCCGGCTCTCCTTCAACTTCCTCTTCGTCTTCGGAACGGTCCTCATAACTCCCTTCATCTCTTTCCTCTTGTTGGCTCCCCTCCTCCTCCCCGTCCTCCTCGCTGAACAGATGTTCTGCCGCCGCATCACACGTATCACTATCGGTCCCAGCAGGGGGCTTACGGTATTCTTCACTACCGTCACCCTCGGGCTTCTCCATCAAGTCGAGTGCGGAACTTTTAGTATCAGACACCATCGCACCATTCGTATCCTCGCGGTGGTCTCCCTCGGAGTGCGACATCGCAGCTCCCGAATCCTCTGAATGATGATGTTCGGCACCCGCAATTTCGGGCCCCGCCGTGGCATCATCGGGAACCAAGTCCAGCTTAACGGTCTCCGGAGAGCGCACTTCCACGACTTCTTGCGCTGAGGGCAGCATCCAAGTATCCCTCAAACAACCACGTTGGTCTAGGAAAAGGGAGGGCAAAGAAGATATGCACTAACGTATGAATTGTACAAATGTTCAGAAGAACACCAAACACAGTGAGTTTAAGCTGACGATTCCAGCCAACTCAAATACAATTGCATGAAAGAGCGGTATGTAGCACAGGTCTTTGGCATGGCACAAAGGAAAAAAAAGAAAAACGCAACACCCACACTGGCTTCGAAGCGCCTCCATTGTTCAGATGAAACCAGTGAAGCGAATCCAAGGTACCTCGCATTCCGAACATTATGGAACCCGTTGTTACTGCGGTGCCTCTAATTCCCCTCGTTCCCTCATCTTGCGATCCTTGTCCCCATTCCCCATTACACCCTGTAAGAATTAAAAAAACCTTAGTTCATGAGTGAGAAGCCGTTGCGCCCCAACGCCCAAATGGCCACAAGCAAGGCAAACAGTGCCACCACACTTGACTCATTCCTCTGAACTTGCATGACCAGACCGGCTATACTTAAAATAAAGGACAGACCCCACGTAGTTGGATGCGTAGGCAGGACCCATGATATTAGAATGGCAATACCGCCAATCACAGGGATTGCCAGTGCCCCTGCGAAGTACAAAAGAGAAAACGCAAGTGTGGAGCACCACAACCGGCAACAGTCCTGAGGGCTTATAAAAGCCCCAAGCCGAAGCGGAGTGCTGAAAATAGATGAGAAACTCTTAATCATCTCATCAGATGCACTGAAAAAGACATCTACTAATTCTAAAGCGTCAGTGCTCGAACTAAGCAACTGCGCACAAATGGGGCTTGTAACACGGAACCAAAACCAAGTAAAGACGGCAAGAAGAACAGGAGCTGTCAAAAGCGGCAGCGGTAGCTTCCAGACGCGCCTCCAGCCTCGACTTTGCCAGAGATACAGCAGCCAGCTCCCCACTACTATTCCATGAAGCGGAAGTGCGCGCAAAATAGTGCGTGTCGCCAGCTCATCTAACTGTGAAATCGTTCCGGAGAGCCATGGTACAGGCGGTTCTGAAACGATATACGGCGGGTTGTGCAACCAGCTCCCACCGAACGAGACAACGGCAGCATTAACGAATGTAATATACGTTAAAAGACTCGACACTTCCTCCCTCGAAATGGGCTCAAAAAATCCACTGATCTGCGCAACCATAACTGAGGGAGCAACAAACAGCGCCATCAACAGGGTTGCCACGAGGAAAAAGGGGGTCGCTTCGTCAAAGTTACCAGCGTAAGTACCACAGTTGACTGGAAACATAAAGATTGCATGATAGTAAGACGCAAGCGCCAAGCCGATAAGCGCAACAAACCATGAGAATTGCATCCTTTCACTGTATTCTAAGTGACCAACATAGTCCCGGAACGCCCTCGTTTGCATCAACTCTCTGACGCATTTTTCCGTATAGAGCCGTGACTCTTGACTATGAAATTGTTTTGGTGAAAGTCGCTCACAGCTCGACATGCTTTCCCTTTCCACTCACCTTCCACACCGCAGCACCGATGGGATATTGATGCCGATTTACACCTTATTTATTCAAGTTTTAAAAAAAAAGACAGGTGAAGGAGCTAAAACACCGATGTTCCATGGAGGTTTTCGCCCCTCAGTAAGCACACAAGAACACGCATACGCCGAAGAGAATGGCAAATCTGTTCAGGGCGTGCAAAGGCGGGAGGAGAGGGGTGAGTGAGCCGGGGACGAGGAATACATGTCTATATATATATATATATATATCATTGACGGCATTTTAGTGTGTAATCCCCAGCAGGCCCAAAAAAAAAAAAGTTGCATGGGTGTTCACGGCGAAAAAGAGAAAAAAAAGATGAGAAAATCCCTTGTCTCTTTTTCTACTCGTCCTGTTGGAGACTCCGCACTTCAGCACTCCTCTCAGTACGTGCGGAGGAGCCCTTCCTCTATATATATGCGATTCTGTCCTCCTTTTTTTCTTCTAGTTTTAGTACCTTCCCTTTGCTTCCCATATGTCTGACCCTCAAGCACACACATATGTGTCATCATCTTCACGGATTGAACATTACTTAAAGCCCTCTCAGAGCCCAAACAGCATCCATTTCTCAGTTCTTTGGTCCACCCTCTGACGCAGGAAGTCATTATTTCCTTTCCTACAATATGATTTCCCCCTCTCGGCTGCTGCGCCAACCCATCTAACACTGTCTTTCACGCACTTTAACTACCCATCAGCACACACACAATTGCACGCATCTTCATAGCCTTCTTATCACCCTATCTGTTAAACCAGCGGGGAGAAGGGGGGGAAAAAACATCCTGTCACAGACCCGACCCCTTACAGTCGCGACAATGGCCGTAAGCAAGTTTCGGCACACGTGCTTGAGGAAGGACAATGAAAGTAGTTGTGTGGCGGAGACTTAAAGAATAAATAAGAATAAATAAAAAAAAAGTAAAAAAAGTAAAAAAGTTACGAAAGAAAACTAAAGGAAGAAGACATTGATAAAAATAAGTCCCGCAAGTCTCTCTAAATGGAATTCCTGCTTTCTCTGCACGTACCCAATGCGCATGTACACTAATCTGTGTCTGTCACCGCGTGTACGTGAGCGCACTGCCGTTACTAATGCGTCTTTCCTGATCCCCACGAGGCTTTTATCTAAACACCTTTTTTCGTTTTCCTTTCTTTTTCACACCCTCAGTTGGAGTCAGCCTTCGAGCACCAGCCCCAACCAGTATGAACCACTGTTACCCCGGCTAGGCGAAACATCAATATACACTGCCAAGCTACTTGGGTAGTGCTGCCATTTCCCTCTTGTATCGCTCCTTGTCCTTTTCTGCCATCTCCTCGTAGACCTTCCTCTCCTCCGGACCGAGCTCCTTCCATGCGGCACCGGCAGCCTTTGACATCTCTACGATGCTGAGATCACTGTGCTTGCTTCGGAAGTCACTCGAAAAGAACATGAAGGAAGTCATCGCGCGTTTTGGGGCGTTGGAATCCTTCTTTATCTTCCCTCCCCGTCCGTATTCCTTTCCACCCTGTCTCTTGTACTCGTCTACTTCACGCCGGAATCGGGCCTTGTCCTCCTCTGCCTTCTTTCTGTAATGCTCTTTCACGTCATCGGACGCATCACTCCACATTTTACCCAACGTCTGAAGAATCGCAGTATTCTGCATCCCGGGGTTTTTCGCCTTCAGCTCCTCGCGCTGATCAGCTACGAAAAGTAAATAAGAACTGACAGCCGGCTTAGGATAGTCGGCGGGCTTCTTTGGCTTCTCCGTCATTTCCTTCTTTGTTTTGGAGGGCGCCTCTGCTCCAGCACTGCGGGCACGCTTCGATCCCTTCCCTCCGCTGCTTTTGGATGCATCTTTCTCCTTGAGCGCCAACTCCAGCTGCTTCTTGAATTCAGGACGCTGCATAGCCCTCGCAACAATGTCATCTATAGCCGCCTTGTGTGGCCCAAACTCCATTTGGTATTTAGATTCAAGCCGCATGCGTAAAATCTTGGCCGTTATGTACCTAACGCCCTCCTCCCGCATGATAGTTATTACGGTCTCTTCAATATCTGTAGGGAGTGGTCCTTTCTTCAATTCTGTTGCCATCTTGTCTCTTTACCTCACGCCCCAAAAATGTATGCGTGTACGTAAGTCCTTATATGAGTGTCGGAGCGGTCTCTGGGCCGATGTCTTTTCCTTGAAACTGCTTTCAACTGAACGAAAGTGTGCACGTATTTTCAGCTAATTCGTCCTTCAAATTACAAGCCTCACAAACAGGAGAAAAAAAAAGGCGTTTCAAATGGCGCCACGCAAAAAAAAAAGCGAGAAAGATTAAATGGAGGGAATGGGTCGACTGAGGGTAAACAAAGTATGGACGGCAAACGATACACCAATCAGCAACACCCGAGTCCCCGACATAAAGATGGCAGAGAGAACAAGATTCGGCACATACATAAATATATATATCAACACCACGGAGCAACAGCACACATTCGTATAGTGTTGAGAACGAACACAAACGCAGCTCCCCTCAAGGTACGCCACGCGGTCGGTGGTCGAACTTGTGACACCCAACCGCCAGAGTGTTCCCACAACACACAAAATACGATGGGTACCAGTAGGCGTACAAAAAGTATGCTAACTGAACTACACATTTATCATTCTGTAAAACTTATATGTAGCATACAGAGCTTCACGGTGCCCCACCGGAACCTTAAATCGTCATTTTCACCTCCCTGAAGGCAGTACTGCCCCCCTGTTCACGCCCGGGTCAATCGTACGAGAAACACCACCCTCTTCCGCTTTCAAACAGGAGCACCGGAAGCACCAGCACATAACCCTCAACCCACTTTGTTGCACACACTTCACGAATCGCCTGTTCCCCCACCATCACCTCAGAAACAGCGTGCCGCTTACCATCCTTCCGCGCGAGACACATTCAAGCGTGATGAAGAATCGGTAAGAGAACCCCCCAACACCGAATGCACTCTCCTCCCCCAAAGTCGCAAGGCTAACTACCGGCAGAAAGTGGACGATGCATCTTTCCACAGGTAAAAAGCGTTTTCAAGCAGAATTCAAATGGCTCCTGCGGACGCAAGACCTCTAAACTTCCAAGCAGTCAGCGAGGTCCTTTCGAGAACAAGCATACAGAAACCTCATCCCTTTCTTAAGAATACTCGCCCCAACGGTCGTTTAGCGGACATCACCAGTTGTTTATTGTGTTTAGTAAACTGAGGGCGTTGCATCGATTAATCTCCGCCCAGATGCCCCATAACAGCTGGGGAGACTGCCCCCCCCCCCCCAGGGCGGAAGGCACTGAAGCATATTTGTGATACAAAAGGGCCACTGAACTGCACACACATCGAGGAAAAGGTGCCCAAAACCTGTAAAAAAATGAAGAGACATTATCCGTTACCTCTTTCAATCCCTAGCCACACTCCAATCTTTAGCCCAAAGAAAACCTGCGTGGACATGCACAAAAGAGAAGGGATAGGCCCGTGCGCACATGGACACATGGCCACCGGGGAGCGCGCTTTGATGTGACCACGAGTGCCGATAAGCGGACTCCCCCCTTTGCAGCCGGAAGGAAATGGAGAAAGAGCACACAATGCACAAAGTCCGGTGTGTGCCGCACTACCTGCAAGGGATAGCACCGAACGACAACAGGCATGTAAAGTTGCGGCAAACAGGCACTCTCTCAGCACTTCTGTAACGGTCGGCTACCCCGCTTGCGTGTCCCGTCTCCTCTTCCCCCCGGACACGCGTTCCTGTCTCAAGTCCCGGCGGCGTCGCTCTCCGGGGTCCGCACTGAACGATTGCCGCTTGGCATAGAACGCCTGTATAATCCGCCCGTAGAATTGACGTTCATGTAGCTCGCGACGAGCATTTGTGGCGGTGGCAACATCTGTGAATACGACAAAGGCCTGCCCGTACATGCTTTTACTCTTACAATACAACACATCAATCACAGGTCCAAACTGGGTGCAATACAAGTATAGTAAACGCCGCACCTCCTCAGCGGACGGCTTATCTGGGAGACCGCGTATGTAAAGCGTCTGTTTTGGCTCACCCATGATCAGTCCTCACACTTCGTATGCACTTACATCAGCATATATGTACACAAACGAACGAGGTCGTTCGCGAAAATTAAAAACGGCAGAAGGGACGTACATGTGTAAATCAATCGGGAAAACAGTGACAGCTGCGAGTGGGGAAATCACGTCCGCATTTAAATTTAAATTACGGAGAACAGACGATACTAAATACACAATATTTTCTGTACTCGAACAAGATACATTTGCGTGCGGTTGTTAGTAACTAAACTTTATACAAAGGAAAGGGGGTAGACAATTGTCTCGCTCTCTTTGCCACTTGCTACTTCAAACAGCCTCTTATCCGCCCGGTGTTGATCATTCACGGAAGACAGATCCCTCAGAATTCACCAAGGGGCAGAAAAGACGGTGTCGCAGAATCCGCTCTAGCGCGCACCCTCACAGCTCCCCTTTCATAATTATTTGGGTATTGAAACTATGCATCGCAAATATAAATGCAGTGAATTAAACATCACTGCAGCAACAAAAAAAAGAGCTAGAAAAATTAGGATGACTTAGCCCCACTGCAGCTAGCAGTGCCCTTTCCAGAGATGCGTCTGCGGTGAAAACAATCGGCGCAATGGCACTCAGGAACGAATTCGGAGGTGCCAATGTGACTTTCCACCGTACTGGTGCGGCAGCAGCCACCCTTACTATTGCATACCTTCATGTCGCACATTTGAATTAAGGGAGACACAGGCTTTGAAGAACTTTTAGATTCCTCCTTCAAAGCGCTGGCCAGCCCCAGGGGCGAACGCTCTTCAGAGCTGTCGAAACGCACTTCACCCACCTTTAGCGATGCCCAAACAGCCTGTGCGGCGCGGCTGTGATAACCAAAGTCATTAGTGCAATCCTTCACACCACCACCCCGTTGTAGTAATGCGTTAGCTCCACCCGGGTGGGAGTCCAAGATAGAGGTCACGTCATAGACCGAATTTCCTGCAACTATCCAAAGAGAATGACGATCGTTGTGCTTCCGGACGTCATCCAGAGTGTATTGTGGCCATTCCTTCAACAACCCCAAGAGGGAAAGAAGGTAGTCGAACATTGTTCCCCTCCTTGTACCCTAATATTAAAAATTTATGAGAAAAACAGGCAAAATGCAGTATCGCAGTATCCACTAAACTACACGAAACTTTCAAAAGGCAGCATTCAGAGGGTTGCTCGTGCAATCGGCACGCTTCGTCCCGTTACGATCGTTCGGCGATAAAATACCCCAGTGACTATCATTCGTTTTGTTGGAAAGGGACCCTACTCTGTACACATGGCAAAGGGGAAACACACATGAAGTCGTGTGCGCATCCCGCTATCATTTTGGACGAAAATGGTATCTATAGCTGGAAAGTCACTTTGTGCTAAAAGGAAACCGCACCTACCCTTTCATAAAAACAAACACTGAAGCCCCGTTACGCGTATCGCCGTGGAGGAACGTAGCAATAACGTAGACTATTTGCCCAACGCTAAGACATGTCAACGCATTTAAGGCAACCATACATACGACTACTAACAAACATGCTCTACATAGCCGATACCACACTCCGATATTCACCCTGCCCCCTTAACCATACTATTCGCTTTCGTTGCAGTAACATCATCATAAGTGAAGTGTAGTTTCACTAAGCTAAGTTCGCTGCAAACTGATAATTGTCAAGCATCAACCTGGCAGCCAAGTTAAGCAAAGCTATTCTACTACAGTAATTTCAAACGAACAATGTTTGATAGAACATGACAAAGTGTCCACGTTTTCTTGGGAGGAACGGAAAACAAAGATCAACTATCCGTCGTTTTCGACAACCACACTAAGCATAAAAGGTCATTTGTACCCGAAACCAAATAACCTGCACTACCGGAAGGAAACTAAGCATCAGCAGAAGTAATCCTTTTAAGTTGCAGCAGCTGACGAAAGTCTTCATCAGACTTTCCAATATGTCCAAACCGTTTGTTCGCCTCCCCCCTGGCAAGGAGGGCACGCCACATGTAAATGTACTCGTCCGCATTGATAACCCCATCTAGAATCGGCACGGCTTCTTCAAGACGATCCAGCTGTGTTAAAGCCACGGCGATATTAACCCGCGTCCGATAAAGAAGTTGTTGGGCCAGACAGAGACAAATGTCATTTTGACTTACCGGATACGCGGCGCTGCCGGCTGCATCGGCTGACATCGGAGAGTTCTCCACGGCCTTTAAAGCATCAAAGTACGCATCCTCTGACTTCGCAAGTGAAGTTTTGGGGCCAGATCCAAAAGTGTGCCTGAGCTCGGCGATCAAGTCCTTGTGATCCGAAGACATAAACCGTCGGAGTTCATCCTCGCCAGCGTAGAACGGCTGATGGGGTACTGATGTCCTGATGCTGGCGAGCAATTTGTCATCAAGGAAGACAGAGGAAGTAGAATGTGATGCTAAAGTTCCCTTCGCTGCGTTTGCACGTTCAGAGCCCCATCCTCTGTAGTCCTCATGCAAAGGAAAGTAATCATGAAAATGGTGGCGTATGTGCGCAGCTTCGAAAATGTAGACGAGTTCCACTACCTCCTCGTCTGTAAGAGCAGCACCAAGATCCTTTTTGAATGCCAAGGTTGCTTCCTTCGTGGAGTATCCCTCTACAATGCCCTTAATCGCTTCATCGACGATCTTTGAAGAAACTTTTGGCACATTAGGGGTGCGAGCACGACTCAGCTGAAACGCCAGCACCAAAGAGGCGTGATTGTCCGTACCATGTAGAGCCTGCGAAGGAGACGGCTTCTTCAAAGAAAGAATGTACTCCTGTATCGACTTTTCTACGAGACGAAAAGAGTCATATGCGTCCTTCGCACATCCCTCGTAGAGTCTGTACTCAGCCACGGCCAATTCAAAAAGCCAGCATCCGGGGGATGCTGCCTCCAATACCTTATAATCGTCACGCAAGGCGGTACGTATATCCGACACCTCCAACTCGGTTATACCCCCATGAACTTTCAATGCTGATTCCTTCATGTCCAAAAGATCATTCCTGGCACGCAGACGGATTCCGACTGCAAAACGCTTCAAGGCGTCATCTGATATTTCGGGAAGGATCTTATCAATCTCGGCTATTGCACCTACCGGGTTCCCGCGCTTCAGGTAAAACATTGCCTTCCCAAGAACACTCGCATTGCCGGCTAGTCCCTTGGCTCCCGTTTTCGTTATTAGTGTATTGATCGTGTTTATGTTCGGCATACGACTCCTTCCGTCGCCCAAAAATCGCATCACAGCGACGCGGGTGGACACGGACGGTGGAAGTATGGGTTGATGAGATGCAAGAGCGGTGAGCCGTGCGGCACTTACGCAAAACATCTCTTCTTGCTTATGCTTTTTTTTAAGTTTACCAGACTGCTGTGAAAAGTATCAGCAAGAAGAAAGAAAGAAATGACGGTACGAACGGCAAAGCACTAAGCGAACCTAACCCCACTACAAGCGTTAAACAAACAAAGAATTCAAGAACACATACCTCAGCTTGATTCTTTTTGTTCTTAGCCCTTACGATCCAGTGTCTCTAGTTCACTACGACGAAGCTATTTCTTTATGCTTTTAATGGCCCACATGAAGCCTTCCTGAAGGCCCTCTCCTGTTTTGGCGCTGCATTTTTGTATTGACCACGTGCGATCACGCAGATTCTGAAGGTTCAGGGCGGTACTTATGTCCTCGGGTGATAGTGCAGTCGCAAGATCGCACTTGTTAGCAAGCACAAGAAAGGGAACTTCACGAAGTTTTTCTTCTTGTAGAAGGGTTTCCAGTTCAGCGGCCGTTTCGTCCAGGCGTCGCTTGTCCGCGGAATCCACCACATAAACCAAGCAGTCCACTTCGTCAAAGTAGTTTGGCCAGTATGCGCGGATAGCCTTTTGCCCACCAATGTCCCATACATTCAATTTAAACCCTTCGCAATCAACTGTCTTAATGTTGAACCCCTGTGTCGCTTGGGTTGTGGTAGGGTCCTCGCCGGAGAGGTTTCGGAGTATAGACGTTTTTCCAGCATTGTCCAGGCCAAGAATCAGAATCCGTGGCGACGCGTCGCTTGACCTCAATTTTCGCAGAAGCGTAAGCAAGCCCATCTTATTCCTTTTAAATTTTATTTGGTAGGTGTTGTATATCTCTTTTTTTCTTTATGTAGCAAATAGAGAAATTACTCTCCTCTAGAGAGGAAAAGGGGGGAAGTTGAAGGTGGAAGGGCCTCAGTATCTACGAGTTTTAACAATAGAAGACGCCGGCTCGGACGACCGGCTACATGTCTTGAAAATGGTGATCCCCTGCCGATACGACCATATGTCCGTATCAGACATTTTTTAACTGCCATTCTACATACGTTAGATTTCCTAGCATGACCGATAGTGTTCCTTCCTATGGATATAAAAAAATCTATGTAATAAGTATCTTTCTTTTTAAAACGAAATCAGCCCTGACATAAGTGTTTCCACACACGCAAATCCATGGCACAAAATCACTGGAATGAATGAAAATTGCACCAACGCAAAAAGAAAAAAATAGTAATAATAATAAATAATGGACCAGATACATGATAACACTATATCATCCCTTTAATACTTCCCGTATTTACGGGGAGGCGTTGAGAGCTCCATGATGTACGATAGCATACCTTTTCTTTACTGCCTCTAAACCGCACTAGGCAACGAAAAAGGAAGAGTTTGGCAGATTTAAAAAGTGGCACATTGATATCATTTCTTTGGCCGAGTAATTAAGGCTATTCCACTTTGCATCTTTTTGAAACCTCTCTATCACACCTTCGCTCCAAGAGATAGGAGGGTACATGCAACGCAGTCCGGTAGCGAGTTGAGCTGAAATTGAATTTATCCTCATACCATGATCGAGCATATGTTGCATAGTAACAGGGACGATGGAACCCCAACCGATTACCGAGTCCTCGATGCAGAACCCTGTAATCAAACAGTAGCACCTTCCCGAGCGGCACTGTTGGCGTCACAGGTCTCTGCTGAGAAACGGGTTTACTACTATAGTTCACGCGATGCGAACCGGGGAAAAATTCAGTTCCGTTAGTTTTGTTCAGGGGAACAAGGGGAACGAAAACGTTTATCGCATACGGAAACAAATCCTCAACAGTACTCAAGGCGGGTCCGTCCGTGTGAACATCCTGGCGTAAACTTCCAGGCAGAGAATAAAAACACCCACAGGACATCAGTTTTCTCTGCATGTCTCCCCTTTTTCCTGTCGGTGCCAATAGCAGATCAAGAGTCATGGTCACTTCATCGCAATTTTCTATAATGCTAAGCACCTCCTCTCTAATACTGGGGAATATTACCTCGTATCTTCCCTTTCCTCTTTCCCTGAAATTGGAGTAACCAGACTGAAGACTAGGTGCTTTAGAAGATATCTCTAGTTCATTTTCGTATGCACGAATAAAGGCACCGAAGTACCTCTCCGCATTGGCTCGGAAAGTTGCGAGTTTCTCCAACGTGGTTTGTTTGCTTTTAGGCTTCCTTGTCAGTGGTACGACAACAAAGCCATCACGAAGAAACTTTCTGGCTAAGGTGTTCTGTTGTATTGTCAAAGGATAAGGAGTCTGAGAAATGCCGCAAAGACACACAACGCAGTGGGAATCCACAGCAGCGGACAACCCTGTCTCAGCTAGAAAACACTTAGTGTGAAAAATACGCTGACACTTCGTGCACTTAACCGCTCTCCGGGCATTCCGGTGATCAAATGCTGCACCGCAGCGGCAGCAGCGACCTGACTGGGACCCCTTCTTAAGTGAATTGTTCATGTCTTTCTTTTTAAAAAAAGAAAGAAAGAGGCAAGGCTACAACCGCATATGACAAAAGATGCATCTCTGCACTTCTAGTAGATTTCATACGCAAAGAAGGGAAATAATATTTCGAGGGGGAAACGTGGTGATGTTAACAGAGGCAATACACATTCTGACAGTATAGAAATAGAACGTGGGCAAACAGCCCCAGTGCTCGAGTTGACCTTTGGTGGTCACCTCACTTCACTCCCTCTATAAACTGCAAAATTCGCAAAATATAATGCGAAGGGTCTCTGAGTCTTACCCCTGTATGGTGGTCGAGTTCCATATCTCCTCCCATACCAAAGTGAGCTTGCGGATCGCCCTTTAAGTACACAAAACGATGAGAGGTGGGCCGCGCACTAAACAAAAAAGTGCTGTTAATAGGTACTTACTTGCTTCAAACAAAAAACGGGCAACTGTGGTATTCCCCAAAGCGGGAGCGTTCACTCGGCTAATACACTTGTGATATGCTACAGCCTGTGAATATTATGTCCTTGAAAAAATCGTACATGATTAATCTCCAAAAAGGGTTGGTATCATCACAAATACAGTAATAATGGTAACAACGGCAGTTGCAATAATAGCGACAATAATAACATCAAAAGGCAGATGCGGTCTCGACTAACTTCAGCTTTAAAGGAAAGGGATATTTGTTTTCCGGTATAGGGCACTCCGGTTCCCATACAGATTCAGTATGCACGGCACCAAGCATTTTCTATGCTGTCCAAACGGCAATGTGGCAAAGGTCATCCTCGTACTAGCGACATTGACATGTTCACGACCTTTTCTCACTATCTGTGTATTGTGTTGACCCATATGATGAATTTCAAAATAATTCACCAAATATAAGTTAATAGACACCTCATTGGTCTGCATACGAATCGTTCTATCACTTCAAATGAAAGCAACCCAACACACCGCCACATCCAAAGCACACGAATATGTACGTGGATGATACGGGTGAGCGGCCTTCGACCTGTGTGGCACGCACCGTCGCTGACGCACTGGGCCACACCGAACTTAAAATGAACGGAAAGGCAAAGTGTACCCCCAGACTGCAGTGATTCTGCATCGGATATACACGCACCCGTTGGTTTATTCCACGAAGAAGAATAGGTAAACCAGCAGTAGAAGCAGTCGATCGGTTAGATTATGCACCAGTGACCACCACCCCGTGTCTACATTGCGCTCGCGATTCACTCCAAGATATCAAACATAAAACTCAGTCACTAATTATTCGATTTTTTTTTGCGTTTTTGGGCCTAACGCAACTAGCCCGGCCCCAGCTGACAACACCGCTTCCGCAGAAAGCTCAGCAAAGCGCAACAGTTATTGAAGTACCGGATAGTGTGGGAAAGTAAACTTATGACCGTCAAAGAGGTCGACCCTCGCCACGCAACTGCCACTCGCCAACCAGTCCGCTTCAAGATGTGAAGAAAGTCCCAAGACAACTTCCCCCTACGTAGCAAGCACAAAAACAGCTTCTCGACAAGGGGCCATTACCAAACTATGGTAAGTACACATCACAAAAGGCATTTGCCTTATTCGTATCAGTCATCTGCCGCCTTTTCGTACGAATATTATTTAATCCTAACCTCCCACAGCAACTGCCGCATCCTTCTTCGACCTTTAAATATCAGTTCAAACCATATATTCTCAGTCGCTCTTCCTCGATAAGAAAACCAGCACTACATGTTAATGGTGAACATTACACGCCTGATGTTGACGCAGAATGCAATTGCCATAAATCCCTACCCCCTCAGAAAACTAGCGACACCAAACAGAGTGGTGTCACTCGCCAATAAGACGTGCACGGCGAGCAACAATATATGATTCTACGTCAAAAAGAAGAGGGGGGAGGACAAAGGTTAAAATCACAACGTACGAGAAAGTCGTGCAACAACCCAACCAAGACGGCACCAACACCTCATAACACATCGAATTGTCCAAAAATCAAATCATCAATCCGGACATTTTGCACATTGTGAAAAAAATGGCGCACGGCAAGAGAACATCGCAACGCACATATACGACGTACAATAGGCCAAATTGCAAGCCCCGACCCCGAGCACATGCCACAACCCCGCTGGTCAACAGAAGTCCCTAAGGAAGTCCCAGCCACCACCCCACGCCGCAACCGCAGCGGGAACAAGGCTGAGAACCTCCCTCACCTCTTCCAAGATCCTTAGCACAGAACGGCGGTGAGAGCGGGGGGGCACTACCCTTATTTAAAACGCTTACCAAGCTTAGCGCAGGTCCACCACTGTAACGGCCACGCACTCCTCGCATTAACGAAATGCTGGTTCGATCCATAGCTTCGCGTGGGGAAGGAGCGAAACGCGCGACGCCCGAGGCGGACACGACCTCCTGCCGGGAGCCGCCAACTGATCCCGGGGCGGTGGCGAGGACAAACACAGAGACGCGCGGGTATATC
>NW_027123449.1:929-1370 GCF_001457755.1 Trypanosoma equiperdum | reverse complement strand
CCCCCCCCCCCCCCCGCACTTGCTGCCGCGGGAAATCTCCCCTATCAACGCGGGCCCCGCACTTGACGCCTTGTGGCGCCGGCAGGCCGACCACTTAGCGGGTCTTCCCCGTTTACTCAGGGCGGAAGCGGCACCAGCGAGAGAACCGACGGCCCTTTCGACCTAGCCACAAAGTTTCAGTGCGTACACTGGCTGGCTCACCCTTGCAGTGGGCGCCACGTCTGGCCTGACCACTGAGCCGGAGCTCTGCACTTCGTTGCTTCTGTTTTCTCCGGCTTAGAACCGCCTTTCAAAGGTGTGGTGGGAATGTGTTTGAACCAGTGCACCGGGCTATAAATAGCGGTGACCCCTCCCACGGCAGCCAAACCTCACAAATTTCACACCACACGGCATACCCCCAATCGTTACAGCAAGTGATACCATGGGCGGGGGAACGCTTCT
>NW_027123449.1:0-915 GCF_001457755.1 Trypanosoma equiperdum | reverse complement strand
GCCGCAACTCGCTAATTACCCTCGTCCCAGACCAACTCAAACCGCAACTCCGTACACTCGGAAAGCTTCCTGCACCGATTCGAAGGCAAAGCGGCGGCTCAACCCTAACTTTGCAGATGCGATGCGCCAAATGAAGGATTCGCATCCCCGGCGATGCCGGCCACTTCAAGATGGCGCCAGCGCCAAGCACTTTGCTCAGGTAAGAGTAGCTGAGCGCCTGCACCCTGCTCCATAAGGGTTAATATCAAGAAGCAAGGTTACAGCATCAACTCACAGTCGGGCAAGCAATATATCCGTTACAGGACAAGAATAATTCCTAGGAATAGCCTACGCACATGCAGACGTGCCGTCAACGATGCCATCGGCTCCGTATTACTTTGCTGCACCGACATAGAGGTGAATCCCAGAACCATTATACGAAGCACCAGATGGGGCACTGCTGGGCTCTCCCGGCTGAAGAGAATCGCGTTGAGCAACGTGTTAGTTTAGGAAGGAGCCACCTTCTCTCCACTCTACGAAACCAAGCTCCTCCACTCTGCAGGTAAATTGATTTCATCTAACCCAAAAAAATCAACACATCGATGAGAGCTATAACTCGATAGGTGGAGGTGTATCCATTGTCGTTCTCGACCACCTACCGCTCGTGGTGGCAGTGTCGAAGGCTTTCGGACATGAATTTGTACATGCAACAGTACACTTCACGCAATCCCTTCAACACACAGACTGACTTCCCCATATTTTCCACGAGGAAGGAGGGAAGTCGCCACAGAAGGGCCGGACGATCTCCTTCATGCCGGTCGGCATATAGTTGGTATGTATTCTAATTCCAGCCTACTGGCGTGGGATAAACATGTCCCCCTGATTAAAAGGAAAGATTCCATAGCCCATTAGTGCAAAGATAATTGGTACACCGTC
>NW_027123367.1:636-6627 GCF_001457755.1 Trypanosoma equiperdum | reverse complement strand
AACAAATCCGCACAACGTTTGGAACTCCTTCGCATTAAGTATAGCTTGCTCCGCGCTAGACACATATGTCATTACTAAAGTCACGCCCACAATTAATTCCACTGATTTCTTCCACATTTTTGTTCCACTTTATGTAATTAGACTCCCTTTTTTAAAAGCAGTTGCGAAAAAGATAAATAGCTGTGTATTTGCTTTTCTCGTATAAAAATTATAAACAGAGCACGCTTAGAAACATTTCCGCTGGGAGGGTTCTCTTCCTATTCGGAATGTTTTGAAGTTAAGAAAAAACTAGGACCCCTCATCGATTTCGCACCTGCCGTGTTGTGGGATGTGCGTACTCAATACATCGCATCACACAGCCCGTACAAACTTGTTGGCAGAAAAGGCGTAAAGGCTAGAACCCGTTCTAATCGTAGCAACTTTGGAAACGACACCGCCAGTTTTTTGGAAGTTGTCAGTCTCTTGTCGCGGTGACGAGTTTAGTGGAATTCAGTTCGAAACTCCTACGCCCTTTTCCATTGAGCAAACGTGGAGGCATGTCAACACTTGATACACTCTCAGCCCTTGAGGCGTTATGTTTCCTTCGCATGAAGAAAGCACTGGTTGATGTTGGCAGCCCCTCAACTGCAAGTAAAAGTTAAGGTGTTATTTTGTTTTTTCTATAGCAATGAGGGCTTAACAAGCGCAGACTCAATACTTCAATACCGAAGCTCCGTGACGATTTTGTTGGACTCTGATATTTGGTAACGAGGTACGTGTTCTACATTTTTCTTGAGGTGGTTGATCACGCCACTCACCAATGCGTGTTAATGCTTGTACTGAGGGCATTGGGCTCCCCCTTCATCAACAGTAACTGTTGTATCAGTTGGTAGTATTTCACTTTCCTCTGTCACTTACCATCATGGCTCTGTACTTGCGGTGTTTCCCTTCGGTTGATTTTTGATAGTGTCGAGCTTTTGCTTTCAAAGTCAACGTCTCTCCTCGTACATCCACGAAATTGCAATACGTTCACTTTACAGAATCCGCTGCTGCATTTCTTCTATCCGTTGGGACAGTTGGATTAGTTGTTGTTTCGACATTTTGTGTTCCATTATTTTTATTAAGTTCATACTGTCTTTTGACGACGTGAATGCCTGCAGATAGCGCTTCACTGCAACGGTTATAACCCTTGACTTATTGCAGGGCCTTTTTTCATCCCCGAACAGATGCCGCAGAACGCGCATTTCAGTATTAAGTTGTTTGCACGAGCACTGAAGTTGCGCCCGCCTTTGTGCTGATGCTGGATTGTTGCTGTCCGGTTTTAATTGATGCGCACCGCCCACTTGGTTGCTCTGTGGGCATTTGCATCCGTATACACTACAGAGTACTGTCCCTTCGTGTGTAACAAAGAGCCCTTGTTTGTTCTCTTGCGATGTTAGCGCACAATTTCCTCGCCTTGTTACTTCTGTGATGTTCATAGCTCCACACCCTCTATTTCAGGGGTGAATCCTTTCTTGCTTGAGCATGTTGTGCTTCTGTCAGCCATAAAACGTCAGAACACCTGTTGTGTCCGCCGCAGAACTTTGTACTGTTCAAATACAAGAATACAGACGGTTCTCCTCGTCTATACCTTTTTTCTGTGTTTGTTTCCTTTACCACACGCACACACAGAAACTTTTGTGGCGTTTAGCGATGAGGTGTGTAAGCTATATCTTATTTCCGTTGGATTTACTCAATATTTCGCTTGCACAAGGTTTCAGAAGTTTAGTAAAAGGTTTCGCTCAATACTTAAAGATCCACAGAACATTTTCGCATATATGATCGCCCATCGTAGGGGGTGGTATGACTCCGTTGGGATGTAGTTTCCTCTCTCATGGTGTGAACATGGCGGATAAATGTACCATCACTATTCCATTAAGCCAAAAATGAATGGTGTTATCCCTCCTCCCGCGCATCAGACGCCATTCAGAGATGTTAGAATATTTTCCCAAACACGACACAAGGTACGTTGTGAAGTCATTACCCGAAGGGAAGCAGAGAAAGCAACAGCTCACATGATGCATAGGAGCCTTGAGATCTCCCCGTTAATTGCGATCTACTGATATGGATGGTAGTGTTGCACGCACAACATCCTGGAGTTTAAACAATACACCAAAAACACAAGTGTGAAAACACAACCCTTCGAAGGATTTAACGTCCGCACATCGAGTGGAAAAAAAAACACCGACAAAACAAAACAAAAACACTTCAGGTGAGTAAAGATCGACCGTACAGACTCTTGCGTGCCCACAAACTATGCGGCTTTTGCAGCTCACATTAGTTGTTAGTAAACTCAAATTCCCGTCTTCCACTCCAAGATGGCACAGCGAATGATGCCGCTCAAAGACTCTTGCTTTTTAAGGCAGTGGCAGCCAAACCTCAACAGTCACCGTATAGCAACGCGCATATGTCCCAAAAAAGAAATCGCAGGCGTGTACACAACTACTGAAATGGTGATACCCACCTCCAAAGAAGCAAAATTGCTTTTATGGTTCCTATGAAATCAGTCCTTGGTGTTTCAGGATTACTTTACGGGAAGCGACAGCACCCGACACAAGCACGGATCCACACGCACAAGCAAACAAACACGGTGAATCCCCCAGTACAGTGGGCTAGCTGCTGGATTCACAGTTTGATCCTAATAAAATAAAAGGAAAACTAAGCAAAGAACAAGATGGGTAAGACATCAAAGCAGGTGATAAGAGGGATATCGACAGTTCTCACACAAAATGTGGAGCCCTTCACCACACGGGGCCTGCCGAAACGGTACCGTATTTTTTAGGAAGGCCCACTCGCATAGATAAGGAAAAAAAACAAAGTATAGTGTCTTAGTATTTCCAGGCAAGTTTGGGCGCACCCTAACCGTCTGCAGCATATAAGCCACAGTTGTAAGGTTGAAAATTCAATAAGCATCTCGGATATTGCCTGGATTTTATTTGGCAGATGCCAAGTGAGGAAAAAGAAAAAGAAGGGGAAAGAAGGAACACGAGTACATCATGAGGGATGGTAACCGCCCCACCAGGAAGAACGGCACCAAAGTGAAAACGCCAGAAAAAAAGAAGTTTGACACCAGCCGACTGCTCCATCAACATATACACGCCCACTGGCACCGCAGAGATACGCCCAGCTCATACCCATGCTTTTGTAAAAAGGGGCGTTTACAAAGTCAACTGCACAACACTCCAATGATCTTTTGACATAATAAGTGAATATAAATTTAGCAACTAATGCTGGGGAAGTGGAGAAAGGGGAGATGCAGCTTGTACCAAGAGTAACACGGGAACAGGGACGCAGAGCGCCGATATGAACTGCAGAACCCCGAGTCAGCCCTAAGAAAGCACTCACTAAATTCGTACAAGTGTTTACATTTGTTTAACTACAATACCGCGTTTTTCTAACTCTTCTGCGACTCCGCGGCTAAAGTCTGCTCTACACAAATATACAAGGTACAAACGCGGAAGGCTCACTAATTCATCGATGCCTCTCCTGATATGTTTGCTTTTCTGAAGGTTTAGTTCCTCAAGTGATGAAATCCGTGAAAGAGGACTTACATCTGTTAGGTTAGCGCACGACGAAATATTAAGCGTGACGAGGCTTCTACACGTACTTAATCCTTGGAGAGAATCATCGGTTATGGAAGTGCCACTCAAGTCCAGCAGGTGAAGAACTGGTAATTGGCCGAGGGCATCCACACCATCCTTTAAGTTTCTGCATCCCGTAAATCTCAACTCCTCCAGTGTGGTTATGCTTGTCAGATGGGCAATATCAGTGAGCCCCCAGCACGACGAGAGGTCCAACCTCACCAAATTGCCACCGCGACGGATGGACCAACGAGAAAAACTCAGGTCAGCCATCCCACACCATCCCAACATTCGATTAACCACGCCCCCTCCGTAAGCGACATCACCAAGGCAGTGATCAGTAATGACTGTATTTTTTAAATCCAGGATGCGTAACTGTGGCAGTCGGCGGAGGGAACCTGCACCCCACTTCAAGTTTCCACAACAACCGAGGTCTACTTCCTCCAGTGTTTTGACACTTGAAAGGGGACTTACATCCGTGAGGTTGGCACATAAAGAAAGATTGAGCCACACCAAACTTTTGCACATTTGCAATCCATGAAGGCACTCATCTGTTACGGGAGTGCTACTCATGTTTAGCAATCGAAGTTTCGGGAGCCTTCCAAGCGCATTTACGCCTTCGATGTGACGCGCTAATGGATAGGAACCCTTCCGCATACGCACCGCTGTCTGCACTGAAGAATCCAATGATGCTACACCCCAGCATGAAGAAAGATCAAGTTCCACGAGACTTTCGATGCTGCTGATATTGTAGAGAAAACCGGATTGAAGAGGGGTGTTACTCATATTCAGTATATGAAGATTCACTAAATTTCCAAGTTTACCCACTCCTTCGGTAATACTCGTGCAACCCTTAAGATTCAACTCTTCTAGTGTTACAATATCTGATATCGGGCTTATATCTTTCACACCGCCACAGAACGAGAGGTCAAGCCTTCTCAGAAGCTTACTTTCACTAATATTCCAAAGGGATTCGTTGCTAATCGATGTGCCGCTCAAATCCAGCACTCGTAGCAACGGCAAGCAGGCAAGAACGTCCCCAGTATGCTTCAAGTTTTTACGCCACTGAATATCCAAATCCCCTAGCGATTCAAGGTTGGAAAGCCAAGCCACGCCCGATAACCCTTCGCAGGATGAAACGTAAAGCTCAGTCAGTCCCGTGCACTTGCTTAGACTGTAAACAACACGATAAGTGAGGTGCACACCCCTGAGGTCTAACCTAAATAAGCGGCTAAGTCTGTAAAGGGCACCCACTTCCTTAAGATTTTCACAGTGACTAAGGTTCAACTCCTCCAAACTGGCAATCTGAGTAAGGGGGCTAACATCTCGCAGCCGCTTGCAGGAGCTGAGGCCAAGTTGCTGCAGGGTTTGGCAGGCGCTTATAGCGTGGAGGCATTTATCATTGGCCAATGTCTCACTCAAATCCAGCGCCCTCAACCGCGGCAACCTCGCCACAGCCTCCAGACACTTGAAGTTCAACGCTCCTCGAAGGGTAAGGCTTTCCAATGTATCTACTTCCCCCACATGAAAGAAATCAGTGAGTGTCATGTTACTGTTGCGCAGCCAAAGGGTTCTCAACGAAGGGAGCTCCCGCAGCGCTTTATAATGGCTCACTTCACCATCAACGTCCACGCGCAACTCTGAAAGAAACGAATGCCCCGACAACATACCCAGGTCGCATGAGCCCGAACATTCGATAAAGTGCAGTTTGTTAAGTGATGCATAACTTCCTATGAACTCCAAATCACCGCGTTCAAGCACTATACCCCTCAGTACAAGTTCATATGTGCTGCATACCTCACCCGTATGGGGAAAGCCAGCAGGTAAAGGATGGACTTCCACCTTCGTATCGTATCCTCGACAGTTTAACACAGTCAACAATTCGGTAAGCTCTTCCGTATCAATGGGTACCATGCCATGGAAGTTAAGTCCATCCACAGTCTTACCACCACGAAGCAGAACAGGTATCTTGCCGACTACACCACCCATCCCTGTCTTTGTTCTTTTTATTTCACTGAAGGTAAATGCTACCCTATATGGAAATAAATGCTCCACCAAAAGGGGTTACAATATTAAATAAATAAAGGGAAAGAGATACGGAGCAAGTGAGTCTTCGTACGCGCAATAGCGTGGAAATGCACACCGGTGGTGGTACTGATTAACAGAGGAGGGAGACACAATCCTTCGCTGCCGTGGAACTTTAGGGACTAAATGCTCCGGAACCTGGCAGCCAACCATAGAAGCCAGCAGCGCACCAGCGGCGACTGGCCACGGCGAGAAAAAAAAACGGGATGCTCCTCCACTTTTGTGGGGAAGAAAAATCAGTAAAACGGGACTGCAAAAGCATATCAGAATCGCATAACAACACGCATTTTCAATTGCGCAACACAGA
>NW_027123367.1:0-626 GCF_001457755.1 Trypanosoma equiperdum | reverse complement strand
AAAAACGGGATGCTCCTCCACTTTTGTGGGGAGGAAAAATCAGTAAAACGGGACTACAAAAGCATATCAGAATCGCATAAAAACACGCATTATCAATAGCGCAACACAGCGCCCTTCAATAGTCGTGGAAACTTACGGTCAAATGAAGATACGGGAAGAAGAACCCCACCAATACAACACAACTTTGTCGTTCCTTTAAGTCCGTTGCGAAGTGGCTGAAGACACTGCCACCTCCGATTCGGTCCATCCATTCCTGGAAGGAGTTACATACGCTGGCCTAAGAAGCATGGGGCTAGTCAAGTAAACGCGCCATCAAATAGTGGTTTCCCGGTGCGTGTAGGAAACATTGTCTTTGTTAACACCGAAACGTGGTGGTCGGCAACAGATGATGGCAACTTCCACACCTGTACAGAGACAGTGACCAAGCGGCAGAGCACTAGATACCTCACTAGAGAATTAACACATAAAGGAATTACATACACACACCCAACAAAGCAACCAATTAATCTGGGTTAGTTGAGAAACAGCCCCTCCTAGAAGAGCATGCGCCACCTTTCCCTGAGCGTACGACGACTCTAATTAGCGCACAGCAAATTAAACCAACGATTCTAGCTGTTAAAATTGAC
>NW_027123368.1:2561-3152 GCF_001457755.1 Trypanosoma equiperdum | reverse complement strand
GGCCGCGCCAGTGGGGGGAAACTCTCACGAAGACACGAAGAAAATTTAAAAAAAAAACTTCTTAACATTTCCAAGTTATTCTTTTAACAGTCTCAAAATTTAAAGGTATGTTAGGGGAATGAAATTTTATATCTTGAGAACTTTACTATTACTGTTGCTATCACATTTGGTGTGTGTGTGCGCTCTATTCCTTCAAGATGAAGAAGTAACATAACAAATATGACAGAGGATTACTCTAAGAAGGCCAGAGTCTTTGTGGTTGTCGTTCAAACTCATGCGACACAAGGATGGTGTAGGCTCATATTGAGTGCCAAACTAAACAATGTTGCAACTATTATAATTGCGATTAGAGGTTTGTATAGTTATGTTAAAAGGCCTATATGGGTTATGGAATATTTAGAGAAACAAAATTCAAGTGATGAGGATATTGTAATTCATTTGGATGGATCTGATGTTATAGTTAGTGATGGAAATAAGTATGACAATGCTGTGGAATATTTTATACAGAATGCTGCAAAAACTGAAGATAAGTTTAGTGAGGAGGACGTTGTGAAAGAGAGCATATTTCCCCGATTCTATTCATAACACGTC
>NW_027123368.1:0-2551 GCF_001457755.1 Trypanosoma equiperdum | reverse complement strand
GTGTTATGCACCTCAGTTGGATTTGATTATGAGTTCAGATCGCAAAGATAATTTGGAAAAATTTTATTTGTTTTTAATGTTTATCACGGAAAAGAAGAGGATAAAAAGTTACCTCACTTGCTAAAATCACCGGTTAATGGTAAGCTTCATTCAAACGGCGGAGGTATAATCATCAGAGTTTGGGAGTTTAATAAATTTGAATTCGCACTTGGTGAATTGCTGAAAGGGAGCGAGTAATGGTGGTCAGAAAAGAGTATTTACAGGCATTGCTAATATTGAGTGCGATTCAGAAGGAAGCTGTTGGACAGAGATTTGTTTTGAGAATAGGCATGACTGGATTGGATTATGAGGAGAGATTCTTTTCTGTATTCCAAATAGTTGGGTGATTGGAGAAGCCCCATTCATTCATTTTCCAGGTCAGCCAATTTCATGGGAAAAAACTGTAAAAATAATTGTGGAAAATCTTACTTAGTATATATATGTAGAAAGAAGGTTATTTGCAATTAAATTCTAAACAATTATGGAACATTGAAATCTATTTGATAGTTGGAATAAAAATTGATTTTTGAATATGGAAGTATTTGTGGTGAGGCTTTAAAGAAGGGGATTTTTTTAAAGCTTTTAAAGTGTGAGAAAGTAGACCAGGGAGCTTACTACAAGACGGCGGTAGCAGCAAAAGGTATAATCACACTGTTGTGCGACAGAACCCAATAAGAAACTCCACCAAAAAACGAAAAAAACAACACGGACGGACAAAATTGGTACCTATCATCTGAAGGAGACAGAAAAGGTAAATGCATCGTACTACACCACTAGCAGATAAAACCAAAACCTACCACGCGCCACAGTCTATTTCTATCCAGGTGAATCTTCAAAACCACTAATAGTCAAAGAGAAAGAGATGCAAGCCACTCAGTTTTCTAGGCGCGAGCCAACACTAGGAAGCTGGCGCGAAGCCGCAATAACTTTGATTTTAGTCGTAGCGACGGCGTCAAAAGTTGTGTTCCACGCGGACGCGGCGGCGGCGAATTTAGCGGAGTGCAGGCTCCTGTGTCGGCTCATATTGTTAGCACAATTAAAACCAACAGAACAGAAAAAACTGTTGTGGACGACAGTGTCGCAGCAGAAATTGATGTGCTAAATATGAGCGCCTCAACAGCCTCATGGAAAAGCAGCTTCGTGGCATCTACCGCGATATCAAGCTCAGCTCCTAAATGCAGCAAACAGAATAAGCCCACCAATTTCGATGAAAATTACGAGCGGTACAAAGCGGCGTACACGACACTAACGGCAAGCCTAAAGTACCACCAGAAAAAAGCACATACGCGATAGACCAAACAACCACGGTATCAGCAGCAGGCCGGCGAGTCCAACGACAGTTGAGCAGCCTAGTGCAACGCGCCAGGCAAAAAGCAAGCGGCACAAGCTCTGCAGCAAGCCAGGGGAGCAAAGTCCAATCTGTAAAGCACGAGCTAAAACAGGCCCTGTACGGCTCCAAACCAGAACCGCCAACAGGGAAGTACGCCCTTAAATGGTCAAATACCGGGTCGCGAAAAACTGACTGCACAACTCCCAATGCCGGTATGGCCCTTCTGGCAGACCTAGGGTGCATCTGCGTTAACGACAACACCCAAAACAGCGATGTCTGCGGCACAGGTGTAGCATCACGCAGCACAGGATGGGCCGACGACGCAAGCGACGCGAAACTAACGGACCTTGCTGGCAAGTGCACAACCCTAACCCTAACCGACCTAACGCCAGCCAACATAAGATCCGCAGTAGCAGCAGCACTCGCAAAAATAAAGCAGACGGCAGGCGCTGACTTCAAACTCGTGATGGGCAAGCAGGCAAGTGGCAACACATGCGCCGCTACCAACGGCGCGGGGTGCGTAGAGTACGAAGCAGCAGTGACAGCAGGAAAACTTGTACAGATAGAACCCACCTGGGCTGCACATATGTTAGCAGCAGCCAACGGACTACAACAATTGGAGGAGGCCGAAAAAACAGCAGAACAAACCCGGGCTCACCTAGAAGACCTCAGAGAGCGAGCAAAAGCTTTACACACAACGCTACTGATTATGGAAGACACGATCTCCACACAGACACAACAAACAGACAATGCCGACCCCGTTTCCGAAAGACAGATATGCAAACCACAGAATGCAACCCCAGCAGAGTGTCCAGAAAAACACTGCGACTATGATGTAAATGCAGAAGATGGTAAAAAATGCAAAGCCAAACCAAGAACAGAAAGCACAGCAGCAGGCGCCACAGTAGAGGGAGCTGCAGCAGAAGCAACTGGATGTGCAAGCCACTTCAATGATAAAGAGAAATGTGAGAAAATGAACGAGGGAAAGGAAAGACCTGTTTTTGCGTGGAAAAAAGGTGGTGAAGGTGACAAGGATAAAGACAAGCTTAGGTGCCGAAATGGTAATTTTCTAGTAACCAAGAAATCTTCTCTGATTATGTCTGCTGCTTTTGTGAGCTTCTTTTTTTAAGAATTTTGGGAGGCTTTCTAAAATTAATAATAATAATAATAATAATAATAATA
>NW_027123323.1:20825-21700 GCF_001457755.1 Trypanosoma equiperdum | reverse complement strand
TCTATGTCGCTCCAGCTTCTCTGAAGTATTGAAGCGGCGTTTAGTTTTGGTGTGGCCAACGCATTACAAACAGCCCGTGCCATTCCTGCACTGCTGATAGCGTCCCAGTGGAAGGAAACCGCTTTTGTCTTGCATCCGCCACGCCTAGTTGGTGTGTCAAATATGTTAATATCCGCCGTCGCCTCTGTTAGTGGTTCCGCGCTGCCTAGAGCTCCTAAGTAGTTGCCGGCGCTGGCGGTGGAGCCGTCGTCATCGATGAACCCTGGATGGCCTGTGAGCGCCGCGTTGCCACCTGCCGGGCTCCCTTTCACAGCTGCTTTTAGTGTTATACTTGCTTGTTTCAATATTGCATCGTCTATCATTTTTAGTTTGTAAATTTCATCGGGATGGACGTCTGTCTGTTTGACATTATGTCCGGCGGTTAGATCGTTAATGCTGCAGTTGGCATCGTCTTCGATCGTCTTTGTCACCGCTGTGTTCGTTGTCACTACTGTGGTCGCCGCCGGCGAAGGTTCGTTTGCTTCCGTCGTTGCCGTTCCTGGAGTTAGAGTTTTGATTCGGAGTTTCCGGTACATGATTACCCTGTGCGCCCTTCTTTCGAGTGATGTCGCAGCTACGTCCAAATTTTGGTCGTAGTTTCATTGTTGTGTTAGTGCAGCCATTGCATTAGCTTCTTCGATGCTTGCTAGAGCACGCAGCCCGGCTGCTCTTTCCCTTCCGCCTTCCGCAGTGGACAGTCTTAGTGCTGCGACGTTTGCTGACAGTGTCAGAGCTACTGAAGTTCCTGATGTCGCTTGCTGCCTTAACATAGAAGCCACCGCTAGATCGTACCGGATTTCCAAACAGCTATCTGTTACTTGTTGGCCGGCATCTTC
>NW_027123323.1:19777-20769 GCF_001457755.1 Trypanosoma equiperdum | reverse complement strand
TGGTCGTTTTAAAAGTTTGGCTTTAGTCTACGTCGGTTTTGGAGCTGGCAGTTGCCGACCACCGCGAGGTTAGTGATGGATCTGTTTTGCTCAAGGTGAGGAAAAAAAAAGCGATTTTGTGAATGTCCGTTACGCTTCCGGTAGCATTGTTTGGTCAGTTGGCCGCCGGTATACGGTGATACTTGTGGGCTTTGTGTGGACTCTTTTATGCGATGCTTTTTTCTGGGAATTTTTATGGTGAACATCTATATGCCTGCACTTATCGTTTGCGAATTTCCATATAAAAACAACATCGATTTCATTTGTTACCCGGCTTCGTCATTAGAACCAGTTGAATATCCCATATTAAGCATCAGACCGCATTTTAAGTGGTAGCCTCGCTTACACCCGGTGTTTTCTTGCCATATACTGTTCATACAAAAGTACAGTTATTATTTTTGTTACTTCTCTTAACCATTTCACTGGGAAGGCCACCGTTTTGCTCTTTTGTTTCACCATAAATCCTATTTACTACGTCAGAGCTACGCATGGTGGCGCTTCTAAGTGGTATAATAGTGCTTTTTTCGTGTGATATTCAGTGAAGCTGCGTCTTTTGCCGTTACGAAGTTGCTCATTGCTTTCAAAAAACATGTATTGGCCCTGCTTTAACTAACCTGAGATGCGAATAATATGTTCCGCTGTGCCCCTCTCTTTTTTTTTACCGCCGTTGATTTCCCGCTCAATTTATAACTCCACATAAAACCGACTGCAAAAGGGGCTAAAATTGTGGTCAGTAAATGTCACGCTTGAGAAGTTTCTCTCTATCTTTTTAAAAATAGATTCATTTGCGTTTCTGTTATTCCACCTCCTTCTGATCTACTAAATTTCTCATTGATCTTCAATTTTTATTTCTTTAGTTGGTCATGTTCCAGAAAACAATAAAACACTTTTTTCTAACTAATAACGTTGCTATTCCACATGAGTGTACGGTTTACAGAGAGTAAGATTGTTCA
>NW_027123323.1:16429-19767 GCF_001457755.1 Trypanosoma equiperdum | reverse complement strand
GTGTTGCTGAATTTTGCGTTAGTATATACACTTGCCGAACGGTTGGATGAAATTATTGGCTGCTTGTTTCCGTTCCCTTCCCCTACACGTATGAATAACGATGACGGACACACTTTTGTACACATGAAACTGCACTATTCATTTTAATTCTGTGTGTTAGACTTCTGTACCTCACTTACAGTGCTTTAATTGAGGATAGTGCATTTTTCAAAGAGTTCTTAAAAAAAAATATTGGCAACAGTACTTTTAAATATCTTGTACTTACAATGCTTCTTTGTGTTAGTTGAAACTAATCCGTTTGATCTGTACAATGGATTTTTTGGCTCCACCTCATTGATCTCCTCATCATTATTCTTGTGCATGATCAGTCTATTTCTATGGTGTCGTTTGTAACTGCTCACATATTAACTGCTCCCCCTTTAATAATATTCCTCGTACTCTTTCCCTGCCGTAAGCAATACCACACTAACTTCTATTGGGCCAATTTCAATCTTTGCATTGTTTTTCCTCTACTTAGGATGCCAATTTAATGCCATCATATACTATTATAATGCTAGCATATATACACAACACTATCCTATCATTATTATTATTATTCTCCTTAATATTATAGTGTATCTAAAATACAGTAAATAATCAAAAAAACAAATTTCAGAAGAGCACAAAATTTTCATACCCAACCACACCACTATTTCACACCCATAGCCGACTTTCATACAAAAAATTCAGATTTTAAAAATTATAAAAAAATTTAGCAAACTTAACGTTTTCAATATAAAGTGTTAAAATGTATCATATATATCAAAATTTACCATATTCTCTATCAAAATAATAAAGTTTCATAAGATGAGGAAAATTGATGAAAAATCATTAGAATTACAGAATCTTTCCTAAAACGCTATGAAACTTAAATGCAGCAGCAGCACCCACACTCAGAGAAAATTTCTTATTGAGAAGAAAAATTGAATCCTTGCAAGCATTATTTTCCCATTTGCAGTTTCCAGTGCAATCTTTCTGTTGTTTACCTATGCAATCAGATACAGTTTGGGCTCTGCCAGTTGCTGCTTCAGTTTGGGTTACAGAAACTCCTTTTTTTTCGCTTTTGTTGAGTTAAATTGGCAGTTCTTTTCTCCCGCTTTAACCTCCCTATGCCAACTGCATATCTTCTCTTCGTTACATTTGGGTTCATCAGATATTTTATTGCACTCGGTTTCAGGGGATTTGCCTTTTTGATCCGCTAGTTCATTTTCTAATTTTGAAATCTCCTCTGCTTGTTTATCTAACTTCAACCCTGCAGATACTGCGTAATAATCTAAAACTCTATGAAGCTGGTCTTCGGTGTTGAGGTCACTAATCTTGGACGCCTTGCTTGGATCATCCGGGTCGGCTCCTTTCACTTTCTCTTCCTTCACTTTGTTCCATAGATCATTTATTTCGTTGTTTCCATCGCCGAAATATCTTGAGCGCAGTTCATTGTCTTGGTTTTTGTAGTCTGAAATCTTCTTACTGAGCAGCGCTGCTTCGGGCACTTTGATAGTTTCTATAGCCGTGGCATGTTTGCTAGGGTCTTTAGTATCGTGGCTTCGTCGCCGTCCATGCCTTGTATCTCCGTTGTTTGTTGCATTGCTTGTATGGCAGCGTGTGCTTGTCCGAACACTGTGTTTTTGTTTTTGCTGTCTGCGCCGCTGAAGTCGGCCAGACAGGGCCGGTTCGGCTGTTGCGCTGTAGTTGCGAAAACAGCTCCTAGTCCTAGGGTTAGCTGTGATCCACGGCTGTATTCTATGCTTTCGTTAGTGCTTTGGTCCCCGTCAGCCGCTTGGAACAAGCCGCATTCGCCAGTCTTTCCTTGGCCCCGCGTAGCTGTGACTTCGGTCAGCTTCTTGAAGCCCGTTGCTGATATGACATAGCTGTCAAAAGTTTCGGCTGTCAGCTGCGTCGGTAGGGCCAGTTGTGAGCATCCTGCTGCTTTCATCTCCGAATTTCCGTTGGCCGATGTATCGCTTTTTGTTAGACAATAGTTGTCGGCGTCGTTTGCGTCTGCAGCGTTTGCATTGCGCTTAGTATTGCGCCGCTGCTTTCAGCGGCGTAGGCTGTAGCGCGCATGGCATTGTTAGCTATTGCCGGAACAGATTTGAGTATCGAGCGCTGTTTTGCATCTAGCATGGCTATCAGTATCGCTGGGGTGTTCTCAATGCCGTCGCTATCCTTGGTATTTTTTGCGCCGTAAGCGCTTAGTTTCATCTTTAATTTCTGCAGGCTCGTATAGGTTGCCACGGCGGTAGCCACTTGAGCTGCGCCGATGCCAGCTGTTTTCCGTAATTCTAGTACTGTTTCACAGAGTGGTTGCCACAGCGTTTCCGCAACGCCGTAATAGGTCGCTTCCGAGGAATTCGCGACAAACGTCAGATCTGCTATTGACGCTACCGCGGCGTATTGGTTTCGAATCTCCATTTTAAAAATAGCTATTGGCTGTAGGGTGGTGCGCGCTCGTTTGCAGAGAAATGTTTTCTTTTATATTGAAATATTTATGTTACAGTCACTTCTGTGTTCTGAAGTGATTATGTAGTCTTATGACTTTATTTGAGTCGCTCAACTGACAACCACAGACGGATAGGATGAAGACATGGATATGTCTATTACTTCTGCAGCTGTTTTAGCGAATAATAATCGCGCACAACCGCCATTTCCTGCCTTTTTGTGTCTGGTGGTGCCGATAAATGCACTTTAAATTGTGCCATACACTCAACTGCAAATCCTTTATCCAGCCTCTAACATTCTTTGTCAATATTGTCTCTGTATCCTCACAATTTCGCTGCTACAAAAACTCCCAACCAATTTATTAGTCTAGCCCTGCTGCTCTCCCTCGTTTAAATTCGGATCCAGCATCATATAAAAAACACAGCTGCAGCAATCTCCACCACTGAATATATCCATATATTGGTGATATACGAAGCTCCATCAATTCATCCTTAAGTACCATTTTCTTTTGTAATCTGATTTTACGCATCGAGATATTCCAATTTTTCTTCTTTCTTTTGCATTTCCCGTTTCTGTCGCTGCTGGTAAGATAGCGAATAACTTTGGTCTGTCAACTAGATTTTCTCTTTCCACCATATCAATTCTATCATTTCTTGTGTATAATGATCCCGATAACCATATTTGTGTTTACAACTCTATATTCCATATCTCTTCTTCTCTTTATCTTTCCTGTAATACACTCTAAAAATATTCGTCATAATCTCTCCAACTTCCTTACTAACTCCCGTTGCACACTTACCATTGTTTTACGTTCCTCTATTTTCACTTTGTATGCGGTCTTAACAGACACTCTTACCATT
>NW_027123323.1:15953-16419 GCF_001457755.1 Trypanosoma equiperdum | reverse complement strand
TAGCATTTAATTTTGTTGCCGTACAGCCATATAATTTTGAAAATATAAGATAATATAACACATATTTTACTAAATGTTTTATATTTTTTTACAGATTTCAATATGTTCACTTAATTTTACATTTTCAATAAGAATATACCAAATATCAGTAAATTTATGTAAATTTTTAAAATTCTCTCTACAAAACTCTTTAATTTCATGATTCTGAGCAAACTTTCTTAGAATGCTACCCAACTCATAAAAGCAGAGGCAATAAAAGTAAATTTCTTACGAGCTAACTACCGTTTCGGAACCTTTCCTTTTTAGGCTCATCTTCGCTATCTTTGCCTTTTCTAAATGCGCAATTTTGCCTTTCTTCTGTTTTGTCATTTTCACAATCAGGCTGATTTTGGTGCCTTGCAGACCAATTTGCAGCTGCTTTCTATCCTGTTACTGCTCGTGTGTTTACTGTTTCTGCTTTATCTTT
>NW_027123323.1:15002-15943 GCF_001457755.1 Trypanosoma equiperdum | reverse complement strand
TGCGGTTGTGTTTTTCAGTTTGCATTTATTTTCTTGACCTGGTGCGCTTGTTGTCTTTGTTTGTGTTGGCTGCGCCCCTGTTGTAGGCTGCTTTGTCTGGTAATGCTGTTTCGCCGTTTGGATGAGCGTTGTGATTTCGGCTGCGCGTGCCTGTGCCTTAGCTGCCTTCATCGGTATTTGTTCTAATATCTGTGCTGCTTCCTCGAGTTTTGATACCCACGGTATGCCCAGTACACCTTTTTGGTCGTTGTCCTTGGCGAAGTATTTTGTGTATTTTGCGCATAGGTTGCCTGTGGCGCCGTTGCACGTGGCCGGCGCTTTGCCCAGGTAGTGGTTTATGCTCGTGGCGTCTTTTTTTACTCTTATTTTAGCTGCTACCGTTGCAATTACCTGCCGTATGCTCGCCGCCGTAAGGAATGGCGGCTTGCCCTGGGGGCACCATGCCGTGATTGCCGGAAATCTTGTTAGGGGTGTTTGGTCCCAGCCGCACTGAGTTCCTGTATTTTCGCATTCGTCGCTGGTGTCGCTGGCAGCGAGGCAACATAGGCATAGTATATCATTTGCAACTGATTTGCCCGCGTTATTTTGGCATGCTGTCGCATATGTGGATGGGTCGCCTAGGGTTTTTGTGGGGTCTCCCTTGAAGGCTGGTTGCCCGGCGCCATATATCGCTTCCGAGATTTTTTCCTGTACCTGCTTTTGGACTTTTGTGCCTGCCGCTTTTGCAGCTTCTTTGTACAACGCTATTTGTTCTGATATCTTTGTCAGTGTTGCGTTGATGTGCCGGTGTGCCGTTTTCTTTGCCCACTCTCCAGTGGGTTTTGGGTTTTGATCGAGCCACGTTTTTTTGTCTGCTTTCTTTGTTAGCGCCTCTTTGGTAGCGACCCATTTGTCCCATTTGTCGTCCCATCCCGTTTCCTTGCCTTCTGATCCGTACGTTG
>NW_027123323.1:14488-14992 GCF_001457755.1 Trypanosoma equiperdum | reverse complement strand
CCAGGGTCTCTATTTCGGCTGTGAAATCTGTTTCATCAAGCGTTGGGGCTGCTTGTACTCCTTTCATATTTATGATATTACATAGCATAGCTAGATCACCTGCGTTTTCAGCCTCCAGTGTCGCTCCGGCATTCCGCGTTGCCACAGATAGCAGCACAAATGCCACAATGTTGCGCATGAAATATATAGCTTGATTCCTTGTTCCTTCATTAATTGTAAGAGTTAGTGAGAAGCGTTGTGTCGGTGCTTGTCATCGCAGCGACATATCGTTTTGCTGTGCCACCACAGTTACAGTAACCAGGTCTTAGGCTTCGCATTTCTGGCATATGCCTAGAGCTTTAGTCTTTAAAGCAATTACTTCCTATGCGATTGTGTTGTTATTCCTTTCGGTGAAGCTTCAAAGCTAAACGATTAGCCATCTGTCAACGATTTGACAACCAAGGGTTACTTTCTATTAGTTTTCTTGAAGCCGTAAAAAACAGACAAAAAAATTAATTACTCCAG
>NW_027123323.1:12572-14478 GCF_001457755.1 Trypanosoma equiperdum | reverse complement strand
TGCGGTTGTGTTTTTCAGTTTGCATTTATTTTATTGACCTGGTGCGCTTGTTGTCTCTGTCGTCATTGTATTTGCTGTCGGCTCCAATGTTTGGTAATGCTGTTTCGCCGTTTGAATGAGCGTTGTGATTTCGGCTGCGCGGGCTTGTGCTTCAGCTGCCTTCATCGGTATTTGTTCTAATATCTGTGCCGCTTCCTCGAGTTTGGATATCCACGGTATGCCCAGTACGCCTTTTTGGTTGCCCGTGGCTGCGAAGTATTTTGTGTATTTTGCGCATAGGTTGCCTGTGGCTCCGTTGCAGTTGCCTGGCTGCTTTCCCAGGTAGTGCTCTATGTTCGCTACGTTCTTGCTTACCCTTATTTTAGCTCCTACTTTTGCAATAAACTGGCGGATGCTGGATGCTGTTATCACTTCTGGCTTCTTTTGGTGACACCAGCCTGTTATCGTTTCTAATTTTGTTAGGGGTGATTGGTCCCAGCCACACTGAGTTCCACCATTTTTGCACTCGTCGCTTGTGCCTTGATTTGCTAGGCAACATAGGCATAGTATGTCATTGGCGATCGATTTACCGCCGTTGTTTTGGCATGCTGTCTCATATCTGCCCTGGTCGTCTAGTGTCGCTCCTGAGTCTGCGGTAAAGGCTGTCTGTCCGGCGCCATATATCGCCTCCGAGATTTTTGCTTGTACCTGTTTTTGGATCTCTGCGCCTGCTTTCTCCGCAGCTTGGTTGTACAACGCTAGCTGCTCTGTTATCTTTGTGAGTGTAGCGTTGATATTTATGTGGTTTGTTTTCTTTGCCCACTCTCCAGTGGGTTGCGGGTTTTGATCGAGCCACATCCGCCCTTCTGACGGCTTTGTTAGCTTCTCTTTGGTAGTGACCCATTTGTCCCATTTGTCTTCCCATCCCGTTTTCTTGCCTTCTGATCCGTACGTTACTTTTTTGTCTGCCCATTTATTCGCTTCTTTGCCGCCATAGAACAATTTCTGCCAGTTGCCGTCGCTGGTTGTCACGTTCATTTTTTCCAGGGTCTCTATTTCGGCTGTGAAATCTGTTGCATCAAGTGTGGGGGCTGCTTGTACTCCTTTCATATCTATGATATTACATAGCATAGCTAGATCTCCTGCGTTTTCAGCCTCCAGTGTCGCTCCGGCATTCCGCGCCGGCACAGATAGCAGCACAAATGCCACAATGTTTCGCATGAAATATATAGCTTGATTTCTTGTTCCTTCATTAATTGTAAGAGTGAGTGAGGAGCGCTGTGTCTATGCTTGTCATCGCAGCGACATATCGTTTTGCTGTCCCACCACAGCTACAGTAACCAGGTCTTAGACTTCGCATTTCTGGCATATGCCTAGAGATTTAGTCTTTAAAGCAATTACTGCTTATGCGATTGTGTAGTTATTCCTTTCGTTGAAGATTTAACGTTAAATGACGCGCCATATGTCAACGTTTTGACAACCAAGGATCACTTTCTATTAGTTCTCTTGATGCCGTAAAAAAAAACTTAATCACTCCAGCACAGCGTTACAATAAGTAGAAAAAGGACGAAGCGACCCAAATTGATAGAACAGTGAGAGTATTAGACTTAGCTGTATAATCTATTACTTTAAACACTTGTGTTTTTTATACTTTTAACTTGTGAAAAGATCACGTGATGCACTGAATTCCATTTTTATATGACCTAAATTTTGCTTTTCAACACATTTACGCTTTTAATTCTATTTTTTATCGGTTAATGTTTATCGCATCCATTGCTCGACCCATACAGTACATCGCACCTTGAAAATATAGTACATATTTGATTCTTCAAAAACTCGAATCATATATTTTTTATTGGTTCTATTAGGTTTTTATTCTTTATTAAATGCTCCGAAAATTACAAGTTAGCATTTTTGCTCATCAAGT
>NW_027123323.1:1654-12562 GCF_001457755.1 Trypanosoma equiperdum | reverse complement strand
ATCATTACAAACCCTATCCACCTCATATTAAGCTCTTTCATCGTTACCTATGCGTGCGTTATGTTAAGGTGTTTGTATTTTTAGTCGTCTTACAGTTTTCACAGCATTCCATAAGTGCTCCTAATTTAAAAATCTTCCTCTCAATATTATAATATTTTCCATACAAATGTAAGTTATTTTTATTATATCTGATGAGATGCATTTTTTGATATTATTTCGCACTTACTCAACTCCTTTTTCCAGCTCCTTCTGTTTCTTTACAGCTGATAATTATAATATGAAAAATAATTAAAAATAAAAGTCGCCACCACCGTCCGTTGCAATGGTATCAACCTATTACTGTACGAAATTCAGAGGATCATTATCTCCTGTATAATTTTCTTCTCTGCTGTGCTCTTCCGTACTTCAATCTTTCAAACTATATTGTTTTTCTTTGTTTTTGTTTCCTATCTTGAGTATTTTTGTCATCACAGACCTCCACTTGGCTCATACATTGGACTATAGCTTTCCCTTATTTCCCCCACCATCTTCTTCTGTATGATGATGCCTATCATTATGTTTGTGTTTGAAACTACAAAAATTTTATCTCCGTCTACCTCAATACTAATTCCCATACATTTTGTAATTGCACTCTTGCCATTGTTTCAAGGGATTTTTTTAAATCATTCATTCTTCACCAAAATTATTATTAAAATAATAGTATATACGCACACTCACAGCACTCTCCTCTCATAATTATTATCATTACAGCAGTAGCTAATATGCGTAAAAATCAAAAAAAGCAATAATAGAACAGCACCAATTTTTCATACACTCACCGAAATACTCGGTACAAATAGGTCACTTTCATAATATTTTACAAAAATTTTATAATTTTATTGTTTTCACTAATTTTTATATTTTTTAAAAAGTTTCTAAACATGTTTAACTTTGGGAATTTCAGGAAATATCATATTTATGAAATTGAGAAAAAATCCTTAAAATTCTAGAAACCTAAAATTCTACCACACTTACAAAAGAAGAAACCTCAGTTAGAGCAAATTTCTTTTTTTAAGAGAAAATGGAAGCTTTGAAAGTTTTATTTTCCCATTTGAAACTCTTGTTAGTTACACATTCTTACGGGTTTAGAAGGGCGCTGCACACAGGTGTACAAGCATTGCTCTCGTCTTTCTTTTCTTCTGCTTCTTCATCTGGGTTCGTTCTCTTCGTGGGCTGGTCAGACATCTCTTTCGGTTCGAGTAATTTCGCTTTGTGGGCATTGACAAGTGCTGAGGCGTAACAAGAGCCTTTTGCTATGTGTTTAAATTCCTTCGTGTCGGTTCCTGTTTCTGTCTTATAGGCGACTGTGGCCGTGGCTGGTTTTGTTATGTAGTCAGCCGTGAATGCCTTGGCGTCGCTTCCGAAAAGCCTCCTGATCAATTTCTTTAAACCTTCTCCGTCTGTTTCCTTTTGTCCGAAGGTCATCGTCAGAGCCTGTGCTATCTCTTTTTTGTTTTCAATATCCCCTACCTTCATGTCGCTGAATTTTGTTATTCCTGTTTGCGCTGCTTGTTGGAGTTCACAGATCGCTCACAGCACGTCGTCGCATGCCGTCCATACTTCTAGATCTTTGTCTTTTGTGCTTTTGCAGCTGCTGTCAGCAGGCTGGCCTGTTGTTACCTGCGTTTTGGCTGGTTTAGGGTTAGAGAATAATTTAGATGTTGCCATTGAAAGTTGGATCTTTCCGTTTTTTCCACTTCCTGAACAACCTACAATGCTGGTTGAATTGGCCCAGCCGGTAAATGTGGCGGCGCTGTTGCCGCCGTGTTTGCGTGCGGCATTATAGTTGCTAATCTGCCGGAAATTGCTTTGGCTGAGTTCGAGTGAAAGCTGTCCGTTGCCGTGTCCCCGTTCGTAAACTTGAAGAATGAACACTTGCTGTTGTGTTCCAAAGTGTCTAGTGTGGTGCCTGCTGTTGGCTTTTTGTATCCTGCCTGTCCCATGTCTTCTTCATCGTAACTTAGCAAGTTGGCTGTAAACGTCGGTTCGCCGCTGTCGCATTTTGCGTCGGCGTCTACCTCGCTGAGCGCAGCGTTTTCGCCACTGCCCACTATGCAATACACGTTTGCCGGTGTCCTCGCCTGCCCTTTTTTGGTCAGAAGGCTTATCATTTCGTGCACTTGTCCTGCCAGTTGCTGTGCTAGGCTGCTCGCTTTGATTGCCGCTGTTGCAAGCCCGCTGGCTTGTTGTTCTGCCGAAGTTGCACACGCTGTTGCGGACGCCGCTAAAGATGAGTAGACTACTGCTCCTATTACGTTATTGGCATTTGTTGCTAGGGCTGCGGCTTTGTGAGCTGCCACCCACGCGGCTGCGCTTGCTTTCTTGTTGTCGTTTAAGCGCTTTAATGCATCGCCTGGGATTTTTTGTAGGAATGCCGCTGTTTTGCAAAGCTTCAGAATCCCAGCGGTTGTGAGCGCAGGGCCGCTTGCGCTTGCCGCGCTGGTCAGAAGCAGAACCATAGCCATTCTCTTCGCCATCTGCTTGGGGTCTGCCGTTTCTTTTCTACGGAGCATGTGGTTTGACTTGCTGCTGTTGATGTACAATACAATTTTTTGCTGTATTGGAAAGGTCGTGTTGTTGTTTCAGTAAACTTTTCTTTGACATCTGTAATTACTGCATTTGGATACGGTTCCACTCGGTAAAGGGAAAGCTGCTGAAAATTTTGAAAATCGTTTTTTACATGTCTGCTTGCTTCTCATGTTAGTTTGTTGTGACTAGTGCTTTGCCTATTCTAATATGCGGCGGTTTGAACAATTTCCCAAAATAACATCCGTTTGCATTTCCCCCTATTTCTTCTATTTCAAACACCCTCAACGATTTATACTTTCATTTCACAGCACTATTTGAATATTCTCACCAGTGTTCATGGCTCTAAGAACCATTATGGCAACTAGTTTGATTTTTTCACCTATCGTTGACTTACTTACAGCTGTTTCCCATTCAAATCCATTGTTGTACCCCTTCTTTTCACTTGTAGTTCATGTGCAATTCCTGCTACTAAATTTTTTAGTTGTGATTCATAGATTGTGCAAGTTTTACATTATTTGTGGCTTTATAGGCTCCCGTCGCTCTGGGTAATACTTCTATAGTTCTTTTAATATGTATGCCTTTTTAGCGTGCAACCAATTATTGCCTGGTAGAAGCTTGCTTTGTAATACAAACTACAAGTTACCTCTATTTATAAGTTTCCAACCCGTTCCTGTCGTCATCATATATAAAATTACCATGTATGCTCCGGCATCGCAGTCTCCTATTGCTTGAAATCGTTCACAAACATTATTTATTTAAAATTTCAACTTTTATGGGTTTTAGTCGGTTCTATCTTCTACATTTTCATCCATTCTTGTTTTTGCTAGAATACAAAAGAATATTTGTCTCTTATCACGAACACAATTCATCTTTTGCTTCTGCTTCCGATAATCTTTCTTTTTGAAGAAATGGTGTTTAAGGATTTGTAATTTGAATACTGAAAGTGTTGTTTTCGCCGCTTATTATTAATACGATACGTTAGTTTTGCATGAGAGAAAACGGCTATGTTAATTATTCGCTCCTTCAATGCAGTAACTTTGTAACCCGTATGCCAATACGTAACTGAAAAAGTACAACCATTGATTTTTTCCATGTCATAGAGATAATCCATTAGTTAATTTACGCGCTATTTTACGAAGTTTCAACGTTTTTATTATTTCTTTTCTTTCTACGAAAACCAATTAGTATCCCTAGCATTTGAAATTCTCCTAAAATAAATATGGAATTGTGTTTCGCAAGTGTTGCCCATTATTAATACATTTGATGAGAAGACCTCGCTGTCAACTCCACAAAACCAATCCCTTGCTTTTCCTTGTTCCACTACTTCTCCTGCTTCTCCTTCTTCACAGCGGGACATTAGGAGCCAACATTAGCTTTATAACAAGATTAGCCAATATTTACGGTGTAGCATCTATCTATTTTTGTGTGAAATACAAAGTATAATCTCCTCTTGTACAATTTACATTTGTAACGTACTTGCGCGGACTCAGCTGCTTAAAACTGTATTTCTTTCACTTCCTTTTCATATAACGCCTCTGCCACTGCAGAAAACTTAGAGAATAAATTTGACTTGTACGCTGAACTCTGTCTTTACCTCGTCCCTTTGTTTGTTATGACGTCTATCACTATGTTGTACGAAACTGCACGTATTATATCTCCATCTTCTTCTGTCACACCTACTCTCTACTTTTCTTATAATTTTATCTCCTGTCGTTTTTCTTATTGTTCCTCTCCCTTACTCGCTATCACTTATGCCCTTACTCCCATTTCACTCTTTCCTTTGTTTTACGGGTTTCTATTTTTTTCAGGTTATTCTGCTCCACAACTCTTATTATTGTAATATTAATATATATACACTAACAACTCTCTCCTATTACTATCATTATCATTATTATTATTACTGTTACTTTTTGAGCCCAACCACAATATTCATATAATAAGCATGGTAAATCAAATTAGAAAATTTCAGAATAGCACTTATTTTTCATACACTATAATCCTCCTGTTTTCACCCATAGGATACTAACGTACATATTTTAAAATAATTTTTTATTTTTTAGATTCTTAAAAGTTTTACCAATTTAAATAGATTTTACACAAGAGTTAAAATTTTTTTCTTTTTCATAAAATTCTTTTAGAATATCAAAATTAAAAATTTCATGAAATTGAGCGAAAATCTTTCAAGTTCTAAAATGCTACCAGACTCAAAAATACAACATCCATACACAGATCCAATTCATTATTTACAAGAAAACTGGAATCCTTGCGGTCTTTTCCTTCTCATTTTCAACCAAGAGCCTTGGCACAGTCGGTTTCTAATTTCCCATTGAATTTTTTTTGTAGTAGTACCTGCAGCTCCTTCTCCTGTTCCTGGTGCTGCATTTCCCTGAGTTGTAACTTTAGTTTCATCTACTTCACACTCCCCTTTCTCACTTTCCCCTCCTTTCCATTTGCATTTATCTGTATTTTCGCAAGCAGTTTCGTTGTCTTTGTTGGTCGCGCTCTCCTTCTTCTTCTCCTCCGTTGCTTTCGCCTTTTAGGTTTCTGTGGATGCGCCACCCCCTGGAGGCTGTGTTTTGGCGATTGTTTCTGGCATTAATACTAGTGACGTCAGAGTGACGTTTAAAGCCTTTATCTGACTAAATAGGTGCATTTGTTGCTGCCGAGCTTTTATGGCATTGTCGATGCTATCTGCAGCTGAGAGTAGCTTTGTCGCCCACTTTATTTTCTCTGTCAGGTCTGCGCCACTTATTTTGCCGTAGAATACGCACGCGCCATTGGTGCCGCTTTTTTGACCGTTGCATCCAGTGGACGGCGCCGCGTCCGTTAAGCCGATGCTCCCTGGCAAATACTTGTTTGTCAGCCCTCCCTGCTGCAGCTCGTTAGGAAGTCGGTTGCTCGCCGCCGGAGTGCAGATCCAGTGTTGTACCTGGCGTGGTCGCTGGCGGTGCACGTTGTCTTTAGATTCTGCCACTGTTTTGCCTGCCTGCCTGCGTCGCCCCATGTTATTGTGGTGGCGCCGCCGGCGGTGACATCCGGGCCGCAGGCCTTTGCTTCTGTTGTGACACCGTCTTTGCCGCATAAGCAAAGGGCGTCTTGAGCTAGTGTGGAACCGGCTGTTGTACCGGCTGTTGGGCTTGTGTGTGGGTCGCCGCACTGCGCCTCACGTGTGACTCTGCCTTTTAGCTCGTTGTCGGTGGCTTTCCCAGCCCTTTTCCCTTTGAGGGCGTCATTTAAGTCCTTAGCTGCTTGTGGCAGTTGTGACTCTGGGTTTATCTTGCTGAGCGCTTTCGTCGCGGCGGGTACTGCTGCTGCCGTTTGCACAAGCGCATCGCTTGGAGCTTTGTTTTTGAGGACGTTATATAGTTTTACAATGTGGTTGGTCGCTTCCCCCTTGCCGAGCAGTTGGTCGAGCTTTTTGCATGTTGCCGTCTTGCTTTCACTGCAGTACTTGTTTGCCGGTGTGTCGGGCTTCTCGATGTTGCTGTTGGCTGTGTCACTCGCTGCTATTTGGGTCAGGGCCGCTGGGGCCGAGTGTGAAAGGTTGACAAGTTCAGCTACAAGTTCAAAGTCTTCTGAGGCTAGAAGGTTCTCCAGTGTGGGCGATTTTGTAGTGGCTGCCCTTATGATGCCACAAAGCGTACTAAAGTACTTCGAGTTTTCTCCTTCGCCTAGGGCCGCTGCTGTTGCTTGTCGCATGTTAGTTGCTGCTAGTAAAAATAAAAGAGGAAACTGGGCTGCTTGCATGGTTCCTGCTCAGTTTCGGCTACTTTTTTCCTGGCTAGGTTTTTCACTGCGCTTTTCTTCTTTTTGTGCTTTAAAGCTAGTTTTTTCAGTGAGTGGCAAAGGAAATTTGTAATTTGCTTGGAGAGATCTTCACTAGACTTGGTTTTTATTTGCACGTTTGCTTTCTATTTGCCGTCCATTTTTACAGTCAAACCAATCTCTGCGTGTTCGCTTCCCCATATTCTCTATTTCCATCTACTCTCTTTATCCTCGCTATCCTGCTCACGGTTCCCGTGCCAAATACACTCAGTTTGTTACTCTTCGAGCTCAAAGCACTGTGTGAGTATCTTCCGCTGTATCGATGTCTCGCCGTACAAGGTTTTAAACTATTCTAGTTGGCTGTCTCACCCAATTTTGTTTAGATATGGTTGCCTCAGTCGTAAACGCTGACGTTTCTCGCTTCTTCTTCGCGAATTACTGAGTAATTACAGCTGCTACTCTGGTCAACAAATGCGCCTCGACTACCACTTCTTTGTCCTCCTGGTGTTTTTTCGTCTACTTCCTATTTATCGCTGCGCCTTTACATTCAGCAGTTGAACATCTCCATGTACGGCGGTTTATCTCCAAATACAATCCAAGTGCTTCTGATAGCCCGGTTCCCATTTAGTACCCTTGCTGCTTCTCATACAGTTACATAAAGATGAAAATAGGGGAAATGCTGATTAGAAATGGTTTTCTCTGTTTTCAAAATCATAAAATATACTTAATTGCATTCTTATAAATCACCTTGTCCCTATTATACAAAACTGTCATTTACAATCAAGTTTGTGTCTTTAGATGGCAGATTCCGGAAAACCGAAAATTCTTTCCGCTATCTAATGATTTTTCCAATTTCCCTGAGTGTGGGAACGCTTAAGGTCACTGTTTGTACACTATCTTGTGGTGCAGTAAAGACCCTTTTCCCGTATTTTATGTGCCTATTTATTGTGTTCTTTCACTTGTTTCTGGTATGTCTAAATTTGCCGCTGCTTCAGTTATTGTAAAAAGGTTTTGTGAAACAGTCAACTTTTTCTTTGGCTTTGCTTCCTTTGTTTCCTTTTCGGCTTTGATAACCTTCGTTAGCAAAGCATCTTTAAAAGAAAGGTATGCCATTTATCAAATAAAGTCTTTGTGCAAGAATGCTGTGTATCCATGATAATTACTTGAAATGAAATAATGCATTGTTCAAATAATACATGGGAGCATTTTGGAAATGATGCTTCTAGACGCGTTGTACTCCTACTTCTTTTGATAAATTCTAGCGACTCTATTTGGCTTGTGACATGCGCTTCTTCTATGTCCACACTGACCTCAGTATCATCTTCTTCTGTATGATAATTCCCTTCATCATATTGGTGTTTTGCACTGCTCATCTTTCATCTAAATTTCTCTTTCTGTATTACAGAGCTTCGTTTAATAATATTCTTTGCACCTCCTATTTTGACTGATGATAACTGCTCCATTGACTTTGTCACTCCCACTACTTTTATTATAATATTAGTATATTTACACTCACAACACTATATTATTATTATTATAGGATTATATACACAGACAATGCATTTTCATGATTATCACTATTATTAGAACACTAACAAATATCCATAAAATAGGTAGAGTAAACTAAATTAGAATATCACTCATTTGATTTATACCATATCACTCTACTATAAACTTATATGCTACTATATTAGAGATTATACATAAATTACAAGATTGAATGCATTGCGCATATAAAAATTGTTTAAATATATTAAATTTAGAAATTTCATGAAGTTGGGCTAAAACCCTAAATATTTTTCATCCTCAAATCAAAAATTCAATCAAATGAAGAGCTTTAATCAGAACAGTATTTCTCCCAGTATTTTGTGCTGTTTTCCCATCAGTTTCCGCTTTCCCTTCCTCTTTTCTACGCATTTGTCGTCCCTCCGTTCGCATTCATTCTTTGGTTCACACTTTTCGTAGCTCTTTCTTGTGCATTTTGCTGACCTGTGCTGTATTTCTCCCTGTGTGATTGGCGCCTTCACTTCATTATTAGCTATACTGTGAAGATAGGCTGTTTCTGCTGGATGCCATTCGGTTTTAGCGGCATAAAAGGGAGTTGCTTCTTGTGGTTCGCCAGTCGTCGCGTGTTTTGTCTTTTCTTCAGTAGGTAGTGTTATGAATCTTGTCTTGAAGCCGCTTTTGTAGCCGCCATAAACAGAGTTGAGCTCTTCTTCCAGCTCGCTTTTGGGTATTTTGACTCCTGTTGCGCTGTGGATGTAATCCTGGTATACTTTTTTGATAGTCGCGTCCTTTCTTAGCGTTGCTACTTTGATGTTCGCTACCTGTGTTATTTCTGGCCTCGCTCCTGTTAGTACTCTGCAAATTACATGTGTGATGTAAGCGTTTTTTCTTGGAATTCGGCCAGTGCTTCAGGTTCATCTGTCCATGGACCAGCTGCTTGTCCTGCTTGTCTCGTTTGTTCTGAAGCAGCGGTTATGGCCTTTTGGGTGACTTGTGTTGTCAGTGTAGTCTGGAGGTGCACAGAGGTTGCGGTGCTTGAACCGTAGCATTTTTGGCCTGCAACCTAATTCATGTTTTCCATCTCATCTTTTGCCTTCGCAACCGTTATGACAGACAGTGGTAGTAGTTTTCTTTCGAGTGCCATCTTGATGGGTGTGATGCCAGCTAGGTCGTATGGAGTGCCGGCTAAGAAAGTCGTTTCATCCTCGTCTAGTTTGCACCTGATGATAGTTTGGCCGTTGATGCAGTCGCCTTGACTTTGCATGTTGGCTCGGTGGGGGTGCCGGTTGCTGCTGGCGTTTCTTGTTTGTGTTGCGACGTAAGGAATGCGCGCCGCAGCGCTTTTCTTTCGCTGATAACCCTGATGATGGTTTGCAACTCATGTTGCCGTTCGCTGTTTATTCATCGCGTTTTGGCGGCTTGTTTTGCTACGTGATTGGTTAGCGCCAAAGCTTCCGCCTTGAACTTTGGTTCATTCTGCTGTTTAGACAGCAGGCTCTACGTGTAGTTGTGCTGCTCTAGTGTTTCCATTTCTCTGCTCTTGTTGGGCTAAAGTTCCTTTAGTTTGTCGACTAGGTCTGTGAGGTATACGAATTCCTTGCACAAGCTTGTGATTTTTTTACTAGCTGGTTCGCTTTTAGCTGTGCATTCTGCCATGCTTGTTAGAAACGAGATGGTACATATTTCTAGCTTTATGTGTCTTCTTTGCATCATTAGTAGGTTTGTATTGCCTTATTTGATTGCTTCGATCGTTGTGCCGTTTGAAGCTTATGCTAGAAGTTGTTATTTTTCTGCTTTGGCGCCGGTCGCACTTGCTTTGGTTTAGCCAATGGAAAATTTATAACTTGCTCTGTACTTTTTGATTTACTTATTAAGCACTGTGTCATAACTTTGTTTTGACAATAAAATTATAACGGTAACGTTAGATGCTTATCGACATTTAAAAATTTAAGGAGTGCACCACCTCATCCCTTCACCTCAACATTGCCGTCGGTTTCAGGTTTTTACGCTGTTTTCTGATATTTTTAACTATGTTTTGGCGCATACAATTGTTTTTGCGTTCTTTTCTCTGACTTACCGTCTGCTGTGTTTCGGTAAGCGCATTTTTGTCGAACGTTTGTCATACGATGCTTTTTAATGCCTTTGAAATTAGCCATAAAAAATGACGCGAGCCACAAGCTCTATTTTATTTTGCTATTTGTTTATCCTCGACTCCTTCAACTAACCGATATAGATAGTGTTATAAGAATTCATGTGTTTTAGTCGGCCACATTAGCAACCACCATCACCTTTGCGGTATCACCTATGAGTTTTTGTCCACAATGTGCAAAATAATTTTCTCCCATATCATTTTATTCTGTTATGTGCTCTTCCATTGCAAATTATGTCTTTTATTCAACTTTCTTGCTGTTACTTTCTAGTATAACGAAGCCACTCAATTTGGCTTGTAAGGTAGACTCTTTCTATTTGATTGTCCCTCATCATTTTCTTGCATATGAGAGTATCGAAAGTCGTGTTTTTTTACGAAACAGCGTGTATTCAATCTTCTCCCCTCTTTCTCATACACTGGTCCACTCACTCACTTACACCAATATCACTGTCGCAATTGATTCAAGTGCCTTTGTTTTGGCTTTGCACTTAGCCTTCATCATCTTCCAACTATAATACTATAATACTCACTATCCCATTGTTGAAATTATTGCTATTACTCTCATCATCCTTACCACAATAACCCTAACCAACAATCATAAAATAAACAACAAATCCAATTAGAATAGCACTCACTTTCCATACCCTATCACTCCATTGTTTTATACAGATAGTCTAGTATTATACAAAATTTTAACATTTTGTTGAAGCTTTAGCAAGTGTTAAAACATATCAAAGTTTAGAAAACTTACCAAATTCTCTCAAAATAGCAAAGTTTTATATATTTTATAAAATTACGAAAAAACTCCTTATAATTATAAAATGCTAGAATGCTTCCAAACTCATAAATTCACCTCAATAAGAAATTCTTTCTTATTGAGGTGAAAACTGGAATCTTTGAAAGTGTTGTAGATCCATCCA
>NW_027123323.1:478-1644 GCF_001457755.1 Trypanosoma equiperdum | reverse complement strand
CTCCATTTCCTCCAGCTGTTCCTGCTTGAGTTTCTTGTTCTACTTTAGTTTCGTTTAATTTGCAGTGTTTTCCATCTTTGTCGTCAGGCCCATTCCATTTGCATTCTTCCTTTTCTTTGCAAAGTGCTGCTTTTTCTATCACTTCGATTTGCTCTTTTTTCCTCTGCGCTGTGGCTTGCTCTGCCGCCTTTTGTGGAGATCCTGTGCTTCTGAGTGTAGTCGAAACCTGTTCCTGCATGTCGATTATTGCTCTTTGGTTAAAGGCCTGGTTCTTGAGTTGTGCTAGTTTCGTTGTAAGTGTGTTGATGTACGCTGCTGTTTGTACCTGCTTGCTTAGCAGGTCGGCTGCTGTCAGGAGGTGTTTGCGCCACGGTGCTTTTGTTAGCTGCTCGGCCTCCTGCGCCGTTTCTGTTTTGTACACGACACATAGGCCATTGTTTGAGACGCCGTTGCAACCTGTGGCTGACAGTGTTCCAAAGGTTACATATTTGGCTTTAGTTTTTTTTGATGCCTCGAACCGGGCTAGTGCATGCACGATCTCCGCTGCTGTGAGGGCCGTTTCCGCCCCCCGTGGGCATTTGCTTATGAGGTCTGCCGTGGCTGCGCCTACCTGCGTGATAGCCCCTCCTGTGTCTCTTGCGTTTGTTTGGTGGTCGGCGCATGCTTTTAGGCTCCCTGAGGCTTCGCTGTTGTCCGCTTCGCAGATACAGTAAAGAAATGCTCCGATTGTCTGTGCCTTGCCTGTGGACGGCGTTATCGCACCGCATAGGTGCGTGCGGTCTGACGGATTGCCATTAGCGGCTTTTATTTCGTCGGTGGTTAGGTCCGCCTTGTCGCTAACTCCGGCACCGTATACCGCATGATTCAGTTCTGCCTTAATGGCTGCTTGTGAGAAAGGTTGGGCCGCTGCTTCCGCTGATTGAATTTCCGAATGGACATCCGCGGCTGTTTCTGCTATTGGTTGTAGTAAAGCTAGGAATTGACGGCGTTGCGTTTCTGAGAGCGTGTTTGCGCCGACCGCTGCTAAGGTTTTGCCTTTCGGTGTTTCTTTCTCTATGTCATCTTCCGCTTGTATCCACGAGTTCCATCGTTTTTCAATTAAAGGGTCTGCAGGCTTGTCACCTGCTTTATATTTGGGCCTGGTCGGTGGCTGACCCTGCTTGTCG
>NW_027123323.1:0-380 GCF_001457755.1 Trypanosoma equiperdum | reverse complement strand
GCGCTTATTGCTTCAGTCGTTGTGGTCTGTGCTACAATGGCCGTCACAACTGCCATACGCAGGGCCCTGTCCAACTTCATACGCGTTGTCTTACTTCTGCTGATACATTGATTTGTTGGCTAAGGTGCTGAAATATGTGTAATGCACACCTCTTGCAGGATCCAGGGCATTTGCCGAATTTGGGGTGTTGAGTTGCGATCGTAACGGTTATCAGGAGTGATTGTTGTAAAAGCAATGTTGAAGTCTCATCACAACTTCTTAGCTTTAAACAAATCCATCTCTTTAAACGCATTTGCACAACAAATTTTCCCATACAAAAAATCCCATTTCCTTCCATCTATTGAATAAGTTTTAATTTCCCCCAAATCTTTTGTAGTGAA
>NW_027123369.1:7684-8156 GCF_001457755.1 Trypanosoma equiperdum | reverse complement strand
TGAGTGTGTATATACGAATATTATAATAAGGGTTGTTGTGAAAAATAAATTGAAGCTAGAAGTAGAAGCACCTAAAGCAATGGCAGTGATGAAATGATAGCAAGTGAGTGAATGATACAGCGAATTAGAGGGAGTGGAAGAGCGTAAAGAATATTATTTTAAGAAAAGGTAAAAAGGAAACGAAAGGATATAATATAGAATTTTCAAAGTATCGAGCACAAAAAAGGGGGTAACCATCATCATACATGAAAATATGGAGATGGCAACGTATGAGAAACTGACTCCATTTCTAATCTTAGTTGAAGAGTATACACTTAGTACGAGAAATCAGTGTAAGTGTGTGCCTCATAAGTGCGCCGTTGCCGATATGATCTCAATTTCTCATCGAAAAATGCATTATTTCTTCATAAAATAGCATTATATTTACGGATCTATCTAACAGAGAAATTTAACCTGATACTGGCCATAGAAA
>NW_027123369.1:4013-7674 GCF_001457755.1 Trypanosoma equiperdum | reverse complement strand
ATCAAGCAAATTGATGATTACGTAAAACCTTATGGAAAGTGTCAAACTGGCAACAATTCTGCCATAAAATACCAGAAAACGACTGAGTACAACGGATCGAAAAACAAAAACCAGCAACAATAAGGTAATGTTATCACGATATGGTACTGAAACAGTAAGCTTTAGTGCTCCTTACAAGGAGGAAAAATGGAAAATGTTTAAGAACGTAGCTTTTTGGTTATGTTATAGAATAAAGCTGTACAAAACCATGAGGAATATGCTTAAATTGAGCACATAAAAAATAAGTGATGAGTTGGCATGTAAAAGTGTAATATAATGCATTTTAACAGACTTAAATGCAGTATAGCTCAGGCATTTATAAGAATAATAGGCTCGACCTTGCATATTTACGTAACTTTCAGTTTAATAAAGGCAATGATAGGAATATAAAATAGAGCTTTTAGAGCTTTTTAGATTGCACTTGAATGCAACTCAACGTATTAAAAGAGCTGAGACTGCTAAGTGTCAGGAGATGACACAAAAATCAACATACTTAGATATCCGACCCAGCAAACAAACAGAATGTTTTGAGTCCAACTTAGTTTCGCACCTTGCAGCCTTTATCAAAGAAGAATTTTCAAATAGGCGAAGAACGGCTTTACAGATGTCCAGACGCTGAATTGTGCCCAAACATTGGCAACAAAAGCAGTTTAACCAGTAATTTACTTTATAAATATGGACAAAATGGCCGAGGTTTCATGAGTAAGAAAACCAGATGGTGTTGTTACTTCATCAAGGCGATGAAGGTTTGTTATATTCATGAAGACGAGTTGCAGCGACTAAGAAGAACTTAATTGGTGTTTTTTGTTTAAAAAGCACGAACAATAATGTTTGAAACTGCACCAAAGTTGAAAAACTAACTCCAAAGCACCAAAAAAAGTGGACAGGTAAAGTTCAGACAAAAGTAGTTCAACCATTGCTTTCAAAAAGAGCAAACTTAAAGTTTACATCTGTGAACACAGGCGACACTACACATGATCGCCAATATTCTCTATAACAAACAAAAAACGCAATTTACATGAGGGTAGTTTTGTGGCTTTCGCATTTTCCGCTATTTGTTGTTAGAAAAAGACTATAGCGTGTTTAGAGATGTATCTAACGCTCAGTATCGCACTATTTATTGCTTCAGCTCGGGTGAAAACCGCCGACGAAAACCAAAAGGAATTCACGAAACTGTGCAGAGTTTATAATCTATTAAAAACTGCCGTTGTGGAGCAAAAAATAAGCAGCGGAAACAGCGATGCACATGAAACAATCACAGCTGCAGCTTCAAGAGCTCTAGCAAACGTAAAAAAACTCAACTTAACAGCAGCAGAAGAAGGCAAAACAAAGGTGCTTAGAGACGCTAGTCAATACCTAACATTGCAAAAAGTCAACGGTGACAATGCGGAAAAGGGATATTTTGAAAATGTGGAGGAACCTGAATTTCAGAAGCTACGAAAAGACCTACAGGATATCGAGGACACCAAAGACACCGGCAAAACTTTCGCCAAAACGTATGGCACGCCGTTTTCCGACAACCAAAAGACGGCCATAAGAGCACCACTAGCTTTCCTGGCACAAGCAGCAGCCGCAATTCATGCCAACTTAACAGCGGTCTACAACAAGGCTACTCTAGCCCGGCAACAGGCTCGGCTAGATTTTTCCAAAGCAGTCTATGGTGACAAAGCAATGAACAACAAAACTGCGACTTCGATGAACCCCAACCGGCCACTACCCGACAAAACGACGACCGGCAATTTCCCATGGGGCACGCCACAAGACCGTAATGCGGTGTGCAAAGCTCCAGAAGTGAACAGTGGCAAGGCTGGAAGCGGCTTAGCGATAGACATTGTTTGTATCTGTACCAAAAAGGAGTCAAAAGGGCAGCAACTCTGCAACAGCGCACTAGAAAGTGGAAGCTCTGTAATAGACGGCACCGGGTCCACAGCAAAAGCGCACAAGGCGTGGAAAGCATCGTCTGCGGCATGCCCAAAGGTGGCAGAGAAAGCACTAGGCGGTGAACAAAGAACACAAAAACGGCCGAACTAGCAACCCTGGAGGCCATGAGAGAGCAGGATACAATAGTTATAACAGGCAGTCCACAACCGCAGGCACTAACGGCCAGAACACATAATTTCTTCGGAGCCTTCGTTGTAGCGACGACAACGGCATCAGATTGCGACACGGACAATGCGCAAGTAGTCGGTACAGGCAGCAAAGGACCATGCATCGACTATAGCGCATAACTCAAGACAGCGGCAGGAATACCATGGATAAAGCATGCCAAAACAGGACACAGGAAGCTACAGGAAGCAGATGACTTATTCAAAGAAAGTCTTGTACTCTTAAGCAAAATACAAAATGTAGAGAAGCAAATGCAGAGCCTTTTTCCCATAAGCAAATCGCTAGCTCAGCCAGCAGCACAAGCACCTAAAGACCCCAAGAGCGTTCCACCCACAGTAGAGGAACAGAATAAATGCAAAGCAGCCACAAACAAAACAGCAGAAGGATGCGCGGCTATTGGCTGTGATTTTGACGCAAAAAAGACAGAATGCAAAGCTAAAGCAGGAACAGAAGCCACAGTAGCAGGAACAGGCGATAAAAAAGACTGGGATAATACTGCTAAACCTCTGTGCAGCACCATTCAGAACCAGAAAGAATGCGAGGGAGTGAAAGGAACGATCCCCCCTGGCAAAAAGTCTGTTTGTGGATGGATTAAAGGCAAGTGTCAGGATTGCAGTTTCCCCTCAATAAGAAATTGGAGCTGATTACTCCTGCCCTTGTGATTGTTGTAACATTTTAATATTCTAAAATCCTAAGGAGTTTTCCTTAATTTTGTGAAACTTATGAAGCTTTTTATAAAAAAATTTCTACAATTTGATAACACTTTATATATTTTAACACATTTTGATGAAAATGTAAAGTTTTTGAAATTATAAAATTTTATGATAATTTGTATGAAAGTGACGCATGGGTGTAAAGTGGTATGGTTTGAGGGTATGGAAAATGAGTAATATTTTGAAAACTGTCTACCTTATTTATTTTGTTTATTTTATGAATGCTAGTTGGAATAATAATAATAATAGGAGGGTGTTGTGAGTTTGAGGTATACGAATATTATAATAAAAGCAGTAATAATAATAACAATGATAGTGATAATAGTGTCACTGAAAATAATGGTAAGGCTCAGACCCAAAAAACCGATGGAGCACAAGGAAAGTTATTATTAATTGAAATGCAGAAGGAAGTATGGAGACGGAAGATGTGCAGTTTGAAACACAGATATAACGATGGGCATCATTGTACACACAGCAACAATGGAGTATACCATGAGGGAGAAACAGAATCCAATGTAAAAGGCAGATATATTGGATACTTTACTTTCTTAAGCAGAAATAGTAAAAAAGAAAACAAAATATGTAATTAACAAGAGTAATGTGCAAGAGAACTTACCACAAAATAGTAGAAGTTAAGGAAGTGACGGGGATTGTTTGCCGTGTTTTACTGAAAAATGTATATAGATACTGCTTCTGAAATGGTTTTCAGTTTAATTTCTGATATGATAACAGATCCTAATGTCCAGCTGTAAAGAATCATCATGATCATAAAAAGGAATGGATTAGATAAGCGTGACATAATC
>NW_027123369.1:2912-4003 GCF_001457755.1 Trypanosoma equiperdum | reverse complement strand
TCTTTTTCGCATCAGATATGGTAATAAGTACTAACATTGGTGGACTACAATATTATATTATCTTATGGGACATTTTAGAACAAGACATATAAATGGATTACCGTGGACAGCGCAGCAAAGAACAACATCGTGGAAACTACTTGTTATGCCAAATATATTAGTTATTGTAGAGTGTCTGTGAAGTCTAGAGAATTAATGATGATATTCTTCAAATTCTATATTAGTATACTGGCAAGACATTAGATCCTTCCCAAGGGACAAATAGTCCGTAAAAACTTCGAAGCAAAGGCCAGAAGTTACGCTTCTAATTAATAAAGTAACACAACAGAGAAAAACATTTCTTACAGCACATTTCCAAGCATTAAGTAATGTCCACCGATAGAAGACCGACAAGTCATAAAATTTGAAAAGAAAAAGAAATTACATCCATGAAAAAAGTTTTAGTTAATTTTTTACTCTAGAAGCTTGAAAGACGGATAAAAATGTATAAATTACAACGGAGTAACAGTTAAAAATGTTAAAATTTTGAACGTAGAAAGCTTTTCAGTTATTTGAAATGACAGAGGCTGGAGCACAACAGCATAGATGAGACTTTTATAGATGACAAATAAAGAACAGTTTTAATTTAAAAAATAGAGGAAACTTGAACTTTGGATTACAAAGCAACCCTTCACAGTCTAAGAATTGGTTCCACGATGAAAAAATTCCAATATCCAAAGGATATACAGCAGATAAATCAAGCACTGCAACAAGGGCACGTACACAAGCAGCTAATTCAAAAATCAAAACAACGTAGGAAGTGCAGCGAAATTCGATATTACCAGCAGCCGTAGAACGTAAGCTTTAAGTGAAAAGATAGAAAATTGAATTTCCATCAAAATAATTGAAAATAAGTCAGAATTTTTAACAAAATTAACTAAATTACTGGCCGATTTAGTACTGGGAGACATGATAACTGAGGGAGATATTTCAGCAGGACTTTGAACTGGGATTATGAGAAAATGAAAGCGTTTAACGTAATGAGTGTAGAGGACGTAGAAGAAAATAAGTATAGGGGTTGCTTTGGGACAGGTTTTCAAGACCACATGGGT
>NW_027123369.1:2773-2902 GCF_001457755.1 Trypanosoma equiperdum | reverse complement strand
AATTTTTAACAAAATTAACTAAATTACTGGCCAATTCAGTACTGGGAGACATGATAACTGGGGGAGATATTTTAGCATGAATTTGACCTGGGATTATTAGAAAATGAAAGCGTTTAACATATAGAGACT
>NW_027123369.1:2520-2763 GCF_001457755.1 Trypanosoma equiperdum | reverse complement strand
CACAGTTGGCGGAAGCGTCAAGCGACAGAGTGTAACGAAACAGCAAAGGAAAAGTTAGAAATAAAAGCATTATTGCATCACAACATACTGTAAAAACAGTAAGCTTCAGTAACCATAAGGTCATACTAAGTGTAAAAGTTATTAGATAGAAGAAAGAGGTTCGTTGTTTTTAAGATTAAAGTATGTTGAAGGTTTTGAAAGTGAGATTAAATGACATATTCAATAGATCAGAGAGGAGGTGGA
>NW_027123369.1:1754-2510 GCF_001457755.1 Trypanosoma equiperdum | reverse complement strand
CACAGTTGGCGGAAGCGTCAAGCGACAGAGTGCATCAAACCGGAAAAGAAAAAGAAAGAAGTAAAAGCATTATTACATCACAAAATAGTGTACAAACAGTAAGGGTCAGTGACCATAAGGTCAGACGAATTGACAAAGTTATTAGATAAAAGGAAGAGGTTCGTTGTTTTTAATATAAAAGTATGTTTATTGTTTTGAAAGTGAGATTAAATGACAGATTTAGTAAATTAGAGAGGAGGTGACTTAAAAGAGTATATTTAAATGTATCTTAGAAAGCGGAAAGCGCTACAAAGTGGTCATCACCGATATATATATATATATAATCTTACTTCCTTTGTTATATATCGTTATGGTTAAAAGAACGCAATAACTAGAAATTAACATGAGAGAAAACGTGTCGAAAAAAAGAAATTTAGTTTATAAATTTGTCTGGTGATTTTGGGTTTCTATGGTGAAACCCTCATTTTCACACGTTTAAAATGTGCAAAGAATAAACACTTATATACTTATAATTCACATATTCTAATGACTTTGTCTTTTATCTCCATTTATTCAAAATAAATCAGAAAAATAATCATTTGGCATTCTGTGGGAAGTAGCATTTTATTTTTTTTCAAGATTGTGTCATAGTGGTTAAAAAACCCAAATTTGGAAAATATACCTTAAAAAGTTATGAGTACAATAAAACGAAACATATGCTTGAAAGAGCACTTTTAGTGGAGATTAAAAGCTCGTTAACAAGTTTTAAATTACATA
>NW_027123369.1:0-1744 GCF_001457755.1 Trypanosoma equiperdum | reverse complement strand
TAGCATTTTATTTTTTTTCAAGATTGTGTCATGGTGGTTAAAAAACCCAAATTTGGAAAATCTGCCATAAAATGTTGTGAGTTCAAGAAAACGCATCATATGCTTGAAAGAGGTCTTTTCATGGGCATTAGAGCATCCTTATAGAGTTTTGAATCATATTTAAAAATATCCGAAAAACAAAATTTAACTAAAAAATTTTTTCACAATTTCCATGGGTTTCTACGATTTATTTGTCATGATGGCTCAAGGTCTTTACTTACATTTTTTTGTTTGGATAAGCCTGCATAACGCGGAGATAGAGGCTACTCAATAAAATTAATATCTAGTGTTTCGAAAAATGTTAAGAGAGGTTTAACTAGTGTATAAAGTATTACAGCGATCTCAAAAGCCTTTAAGCAGCGGCATGATGCTAGTTCTGGCGCTGGCAATACTGTTAGTCACAGCATCTACCGGCACGGATGCCGTCACCGGCGACAGCAAAAACATACAGCATCTTCATAATTTGTGTCGGTTGGTAGCATTGAAACAAATAACAACTCTGCCAGGGGATGTTTCCGAAATCTCGCCTGCAGAAACGGAGGAGCTAGAAAAAATAAACATATCACTAGCAAACCCGGAATGGAAAGCGACTTTCGCCACGCAAGCTGCAGAAAAGAAACAAAGTAAACCGGAATGCACACCTCCAGACAACAAACCCCAATGTAATCAGCAGTATGCTAAATGGGAGGACCTGTGGGTACATGTCCACGCAACAGAAGACAGTAAAAAGCAATACCTTTTACCAAAAAGCAAGCTAATGTCACCAGAAGGTCGAGCGGCAGCGGTTTCCGTTCAGTCGCTACTGGTGGAAGCAGAAGCCGTCATGACAACATACAATTTGTACAGACAAACAGCACTAAGCCACCAAGAAGGCACACCGCAACAACTTATCCACGAAGCGATATTCGGAACGCCAAAGCAGACGGATCTGACAAAAACTGACTGTGCCGTAGCACTAACATCCACAAGAAAAACAGACTGCGAAGGAAGCCCAGGAAAGCAAGCGATATACGGAACCCTCGTCTGCCTCTGTGCGCAGGACGGAACTCAAAACAAAGAACTTTGTGGCGCGGCAGCCTCGCCAAGCACGCCGACTGCCTGGAACAACGCGCAAAAACCAGCGATGTGGAACGCAGTACTCAGCGTCTGCGGCAAATACCCACCGCCGCAGCCGTCAGCCGAACAAATACATCAGCTGATCACGCAGGCACTTGCGGCAGCAGAAAGAAAAAACACCGGCGGCGACCATATAACACTCGGCGAAAGCGGCAACGACGGTAGCTGTGCAACAGCGAGCGGCAAAGGGTGCATCCAACTAACGGACACAGGCTCGACTACAGCTTCTGCGCCAACCGGGAAACTGGCATGGAAAGAAAAACTAGAAAAGGCGGCACACGAAATACAAATTCACGAAAATGCAGCAGCCCGGCGACAAGCAGCCATTCAGCGGATCTAACAGCTAAAAAAGCAGGCAAAGCACCTAATTATAGCGCTGAAAAATAGCTTTCCAGATGCACCAACTCAAACAATATCGACACAAAAACCCCAAACGAAGCAACATTCGCCCGAAATAGCAGATGAATGCCGGAAGCATGATAACAACAATGCATCTTGTCCAAAAGACAAATGCACGTACGATGAAAAAGAGAATAAATGCATTCCAATAAAAACAGTAGAAGCAGCAGGAAAAGGAGAAAGAGAGCAA
>NW_027124932.1:13683-14630 GCF_001457755.1 Trypanosoma equiperdum | reverse complement strand
AAGGATAGGGCTATCTTCCAAAGTTTAAACAACGAGTAAAATCTCTTTAGCATTGACGCGATTTTGGGCTGGAGTTGCGCTTAATTTTCGTCTGCCGATAGTGCTATCCACGGCTAGTGAATACCGCTCTCCGTTGTCGCTAGTGTCATCACCGGAAGTGTAATTGATGTACTAGAGTTGGCTGCAGCACTTAGTGGATCGCTGCTTAGCTTGTTTGCCAACGCAATTAAAACTTCAGCACCATCTTTCTATTCGGATTTTTTGTAAGTTGCTGCATAAACTTGGAGTTGCAACTTAAACATATTTTTGTTTTTGAGAAATTTTATCACGTGGTATACTTCCATTTTGAGTTGACGTGGAGTAGGATGCAGCTTCCCCAGTATGCTGCGTCGAGCTGACCAGGTGTATGCTGTCAATTAGTGATTTTCTGCTGTTTCTGGGACAGTTTTGTCGGCATGGCCTGAAAGCGCTAAGAAAATGTATCTTTCTTGGTTGGGTGACCGAGCGTCCCTTCCGTTGGCTCCATTTTTGTGCACTGTTTTTGAGGTGATCGAGTGCTTGTCTGTTTTTGTGCGGTTGCTAACTATTAGGCAGTGCTGATGGAAGTGTTTTTAGTGGGCCTCAGCACTGCATAGTAGATTGACGCACACATCTTTTTTGCCTTCACCGTCTCTAGTCGCCTAAAACACTCTTCCATCGAACAGAAGCGGCACAATTGTTTCTTCTATAGGTTATTTGCGGCTGCTTTTCTTCGCGACGGGTTTCGTTATGCCTGCTTTACGATCGACTTTATTTTTTACTTTAATTTTCCAGCTTTTGCTTTGGTTCCAGGAGTTCTTTTAGTTGTATGAAAAAAATATTGCGGTGTATCTCTATTAGAGAACAGTTGTAAGGGTTTGTGCTTTCTTGTAACTGAGGGCTATTTCCTGGTGAAATGCTTTTTAATT
>NW_027124932.1:11291-13673 GCF_001457755.1 Trypanosoma equiperdum | reverse complement strand
AAGCGAGTGCATCGGCTTTCATTTTTGCACTTTAAACTCTATTTCATCTCTTTTTTTCTAATGCGGTTTTCAACTAACATTGGCATTCCTAGTCCAACCATCCTTGAAAGTAATACACATATTTATATAGATAAAAATTAAAGTTTAATGTTTTTTATTGCTTCTATTTGTCTGTACTTCTCCATATCATGTTCCCAAAAAAACCGCTTACCAATTCTGCTCTTTCCACATATGGATGAACCGTCGATTATGCTTGTTTTCATCTGTACACGGATTATGCTGATTGCGCTAAGACTTGGTAATTTAAGTTTCAACAGTTCCTTCCCCTCAACTTTTGCCTTGTTAGCACGAGCTATTAGCCATGTATAAGCAACACTCTCATGGAAGTTACTCACTACTTAAAATATCGTAGCATATAAACAGCATAAAGATACGGAAATAGGAACTATCAGCATAGATTCTCTATACATCATAGAGATCCTACATTTTTTATATCCGTGACTTCTTATTTTGTTGACGATATTTCCTTTTAGTTTTTTCAGTAGCACCCATGGTATATACTTGTCCGTACAACGTAGTAGCTACGTCTCCTGCAGCTACTGACTTCCAAATCTTTATGAAAAAGCCTTTACGCTCTTTCTTACGTTGATTTTTTGTTCATTTCCTATTTTCATAGTGAGTAAAACCCGTCAGCTCCTCAGTACTTTATTTTATAGTAATATGCCTTGTGGATCCTGCCCATTATTTTTCACTAACTCAATCTTATTACACTCTACCGTCGTTTAAGTGGTTATTTTGTTTTTTGGTCACTCATCAGCACTCTTTTAATAATATTAATATACGCACATTCACAACACGTTCGGACTATCATTATTATTATAACCATTGATAATATACATAAAATAAACAAAATTAACCAAGTTGTAATAGAAATCACTTTCATAATCTATCACCCAACTACTTTATACCCACTAACTACCATCATGCATATTTTACTAAACTTTAATTATTTTATTTATCTGAATTACAGTTACTATAATTTTTCAAAATTATTATAAAATTATTAAAAATGTAAGATTATCTTAAAATATAAAACTCATAAAGGCAAAAGCAATCATTGCAAAATTATTATTGAAAATAATAGTGAAATCCTTGCAGACATAAATTTACCATTTGCAACCATCTTTGCATTCTTCTTGTTTTGTCTTTTCGGAGCACTTTTTGGCTTCAGAGTTTGTTCCTGCAGTTCCTTCTTTTCCTGTTCCTACTGCACTTGTCTGAGTTGTACCTTTAGTTTCATCTGCTTCACATGTGCCAGTTGTTTCATCAGTACCTTTCCATTTGCAACCTTTTTCTGTGCAGGTCTTGTTTGTGTTGTGAGTTGAGCAGCTTTCCCCCGCTGCGGCTACTGCTGTTACAGGTAAAGCCGCTGTTTCTGGTTGCTGGTCTGGCAGTGTTTTTGCCAAGCTTACCTCTGTTTTAATTTCATCCACTAGCTTTGCTAGTCTGGCTTTGATCTGTTTTGCTTTTTCAGACCCTTGGTGGCTTTTTCTTAGGCCCGCTATGACTTGCTGTATCTTCTGGAGCCACGGTTGGCCTTCTACGGTTGCCATGTTTCCGCTGTTGTCACTGCCGTACTTGACGCAGAAACCGCTCGTTTGGTCAGCCCCACAGCTTGTTGTTACATACGCTCCGAGGTACAGTGCGTTGCCATTTAAGTGTAAGCTGCTGAGGATTTCCGTTACCGTTTGCTCCAGCAGCTGTTCTGGTTCGTTGACCACCGCCTTTCCGGAGCAATGCGCTGCAATCGCCTGCCAGGCCGCTGGTGCCCCCGTCTTGCCGTTATTCCATTGGCTCAGAGCTACGTTGGGGTTGAGGCACACGTCCGTGACCGCACTGCCTGCGGCGCACACGCACAACTGTACTGCCGCTACGGTTGTTGTTGCTTGCTTTGACGCAGTGTTGTCGCAGCAGTTGCTTGTCGTCGTGTCGCAGCCGCTACCGAATATGTCGGCTGCTGTTAGTGCAGAGCGTGCCTTGTTTGCATCCCCGTACGCGGCCTGCTTGAGCAACCTTTGCGCTTGTTTTGCGTCCTCATTTTGTTCTTCTCTCTTCGCAGATGCCATTTCCTCTATCAGTTGTTGGGCTCTAGCGGCTTGTTTTGAACATAACCGGTCGTAAGACATGTTTTTGAGCTTGTATAAGCTGGTCTATGCCAAGGGCTTTTGTTTTGGCGGCAGCTTTATCAGCCTCTTCTGCTCGGTAAGCTGAAAGCCACTTGGGTCACATGTTTGTCCAGCCTGCTTTTTTCTTGTATGCTTCGGGTATCGTTTCATGCCAGTTACCATTACCCGGTTGTGTTCTGAACATTTCTCGCCATTG
>NW_027124932.1:8233-11281 GCF_001457755.1 Trypanosoma equiperdum | reverse complement strand
ACTGAAGGTCATATTTAATTGGTTTATCATGTAATCATCGGCGAATGAGTCTACGGCCTCGTTTGATACGGTTATAGGTGAGACGGCTGGTGCCATCAGCGTGCGAACCTTTGCTAATAGTGCCTTATTTTCGCCGCTCTTGACATTAGCTTTGCTATTTGAGCTAATCAGGTAAAGTAGCACCGTCAGTGTTAAACCTAGTCTGTAGAATTTCATATCTTTGCTCGCTTAATGAGTTTAAACTTTACGATGGTGTTAACTGATGTTTTATAGTAATGGGTTATTGGTTTTCCGCTATTTTTGTGTAATCTGTTAGCCCCCCAAACACTTTCACGATTATGAAGAACAGATAATAACATTTGAGTTCGAGTATCTTTAGTTTTGAGCGTGACCGTTCCTGCGTAGGCAGCTTCCGGCGCCTTCATCTTGCCACGCTCCAGCTTTAACTTACATGTTGCGTTTCATTTAGCGTGTCTCCTTTAGCTTTTTGGCTCACTGGGCATGTAAAACGCTCTTCCAGGTCCGGATGCTGAAAAATCGCTTAACCGATAAAAAAACGAATTTATCAAAGTATAGAATTAACTTTTAAAAAGTAAAAGCTATATAGAAATAGAACTCACATAAATATGAAATATTATCTCTATTAAGCCTGCTGTAAATGATTAGTGGTTTCTTCTGACTCTTTGTTTGGTTGCTAATTATTCACATTTTATACGTTAAACCACTTCCCGCGTCACATCTATCGTGGCATATTTAACTTTTTTTAAATTTTAGATATTATTTTTGCCACTACCTCAAAAAATAACTCATCCTTCTGGCACACACTCCTTTTCTTTGCTATTCTATGGTCGTCTTCTGAGAAGCTATGATCATTGTCTGACAACTCTAAAAAGGCCAATTTCCCGTTCAATCTTCATCCCGGTAGCAATACGTTTCTATATACCACATCTCCTACTAGATGTACAGTGGCTTTGACCCATTTGGTTGCAAATGTGGCTAAGCGGTGTCGAATATTAGGTATTGACTTACATTTGTTCGTAAATTCTTGTGCTACTGCTTCCACTAACTTTGCTGTTACATTAGATTCAAATGTTACTGTTTCTCTTCCTATACCTTTTTTGCCCACATGTAGCTTCCTTGTAGCATATCCTCCGTTGATACAATGCCTTCATCCCTTTATATACGTTAGAAAGTCTCCAAAATAATCCTTACATTTCTGTTTACTCCACAACGTCTCTCATTGCGGGATCACAACCACTTTTTTCAGAATGAGAATACACACTCACAGAAAACTTATATTATTATTATTATTATTATTATTATTACTACTTATTATAATATTTTCGTATATGCACTCACAACACTCTCCTATTATTATCATTATCATTATTATTATTATTATTATTATTTATTATTTTACACACAAACACTCACAACACTTTCACATCAATATCATCGTTACTAATAATATTACTAATACACCTCCAACTAATTTCTATGAAATACACATAATTAGAATACTAATCATTTTCATTCCATATCCTTCACCTATCTTGCACAAATATGCAACTTTCATGCGTATTTTACTAAATTATTAGATATTTTATACTTTCTATTTTTTAAAATTTACATATTTTTATCAGAAAGCGTTAAAACATATCAAAATTTAGAAAAGTTTTATAAAATTGATAAATATCATAAAGTTGAGTAAAATATCCTTATAATGCTAAAATTCTACAGAACTTACAAAAATAGCAGCAATCATAATCAATTTCTTATGGACGAAAAAACTGGAATATTTGAACTTTTCTTCTATCTATCTGCAATTAGCTTTTTCCCCTGCTGCTAATCCCTCATTTTCTTTTTCACAGTTTGCTTTGTCTTTGTGTCTTGTGCACCTATCTGAGGCAGTTGATGTCTCTTCAATTTGAGCTTGTGTTACAGGGGCACCACTTTTTTAGACTTTTGTTTTATTATATACACATCTTTTACCCTCATCTTTTGCTTTATCATAAGTACAGAAATCCTTTGAATCACAATCATGTTGGCTAGCGTGGTGTTTGTTGCATTCTTTTTGTTTTTCTCCTGTTGCCTTCACATCCTCGTCCGGTTTTCTAGTTGCGAGTTCATTTTCGAGTTTGTCTTTAGTCTGCGTGACTGCTAAGGTGACTCGCAGAAGAAGCTTTGTTAATGTTGGCACTCCAGTGATATCGCCGAGTCTTGTGTCTTGTGTCACTCCTAGGTCGCCGTTCTTTAGTGGGTGCTTTTCGAAGTTTTCAATGAATTTTTCTATTCTTTTGCTTATCGGTTTGGCAAATAGCCTTAGCGTGTTTGTTTGTGGTGTTTGTTGTCCTCTGTTTTTTGGTTCTGATAGGATTGCCGTTACGGCCTGTTCGAGCTCCGCTGCTGGTGTGTTGTCGTCTGTTTTGATGTCGTGTTGAGAAGTATCTAGCTTATCGAGTGCGTCCATGGTCATGAAAGCATTCTTCCATATCTTGTGCTTGTGGTCGGTCGCTGTTTTGAGGGTGGCTATGTGCGTCCCGGTCTGCTGGGCATCAGCCTTTGCTGCCTCGAAGAGGCCGCCCCCGTAGGTTACGCTCTCAGCTGTTTGTGGCTCGCCTCCGCCGAAACCGTCGGCGTTGACTTTGGGTAAGTTGCAGTTTTTGCTATTAGTTTGTTTTGTTGACCCCTTCGCTGTGGGTATTGGTTCTTTTCCTAGTCCAGTTGCGGTCAGTATACCAGGTTTAAAATAGCCTCGTTGCGTCTGCTTGCGGTCTAAGCTGCATACAACACTTGATATTGCCCCACCCGTCTTGGTCGCTGGGCTACCGTTGTTTCCATCCCCTGTTTGTAGACGTCCGTGAGAGGCGCCTTTCGCTTGCCACATCAGTTCGAGCAGCTCGTCGACTCGTCCTTTGGCGTAGTAGTTGGCAGCTGCGGCTTCGATCGCCTGTCCGGCCGTTGCTATTAGGCCTGCGTTTGCTGCTGTCTCTGATTTTTCTTGTAACCACAGTGCGAGAGCTGCTGCTTTTGTCCTTTCCGTTTCGG
>NW_027124932.1:6493-8161 GCF_001457755.1 Trypanosoma equiperdum | reverse complement strand
AGCAGTGCTGTTAGTGACCGTAAATTCTCTGACATTTTTTATACGCAGCGAACGTTACCAGCTGGTGTCGATTTTCCTTTCTGAAATTGTAAGTTTTTTATTCGGCGGAATAAATTTCTGGAAATCCCCGCCGGTTATATATTCTACAAATTGAGATTTATGCAAAAGCAGTTGCGTTCCTCATTAGATCCATACACTTTTTTAGAGCTTTTCTCGGCAACCTCTTTGCGCACAATCGTTGTTTAACTTCGAAAATCAACGAAATACAACCCGTGGACTTGTCTGTCTCCACGTCAAAGTTTCGTATCTGGATTTTCAGCTTCAGACCCTCTGAAAAGTGAACCAAACTTGATTTTGTCGGCTCTTGTCCAGTACGTTTGCCGTTCTTCTGCAGTTATGAGTTCTTTACCAGTATATATCTGTTAATTACTCATAATAATACTTGCGTAGGGCTATTGAACCATTTTTTGAAGAACGATGTTTTACCTGCTATTTTCAGTGCTGTTTGCCGTCTGGTCGTCATTTTTGTGGGTTCTTATGGCCGGGTCTAGTTGTCAAAATAGTCTTGCAGCTTGATGGTTGTGCTGCGTGTCGCCTTCTGCGCCGTGTTTTCTACTTGATTTATTTCTGATTTAGTAGATTAAATTCTTTTAAAACATCGGGTAGTCTCCAAATGAAATCTATATTATTCAGAAAACTCCATTGATTTTGTCTATGTGTCGTTAAATTAAACTCAAAAATTGCTGAAATCTGTTAAGCTACAAAATAAGTATTGTAAATGGCTTCTTTTAACTGCTTTATGACTGCTACGGAGTATTCACAAGGGTTATTTTCCGTCATTTCATTTACACTCTAATAAATATACAATTTAGTATATGTTTATACCCTTTTACATGTTTAATTCTAGAAAAAAACGAAAATATTGCTGATGTATAATACATATTTGTAACTTCATGAGTGCATAGACCACTAACGCTCACCGTCTCCGCACTATCATGTGATAAAATAAAACACTATTATTACTATTTTTTTGATGCTTTTTTCTTGCTTTTGACCTTTCTAACTTTGGTGCTCTTTTTGTTTGTTTTCGCAAGATTTATTGCAATAATAACCTCTTGATTTGGTCTTTACATTTCGTGTGAATTGACTACGCATCAAAAAAACTCATATATATATATATAAATTGCAAGGTTTTTGAATACAGATAACTTATCACCAATATACAAGTATGAAATTTATGTGGTGTCGCTACGAAGCCTGTCTGCTTCATAGAGATTCTCTGATGGTTGATATGTGAGCTTTCTTATTTTTTCCACACCAGTGCTCCCTTTCATTGTTCTCAGCAGTATCGCCTATTTGCTTGAGAGAAACAAATGTAGTAGCTTCATTTCTTTGGACAGTGCTGTGCGTCTCATTATCATAGCCGGCTGCGTATTCTAACATTATTCTTCTTATTTTATTTCTGCCATTGACGGTGCTTGTAACCCTCAACCCTCCTGTATTTTATTTTATAATAATATTCCTGTTCACTTCCTTTCAACACTTTCTCACCTACTTATTGTAGTTAAACCCCGCCACTGTTTTAAATTCTTCCATATTGGTCATCTGTTCAGTATTTACTACTACCCCCATTATTATATTACTGTGTGCCCACTCACAACACTCTCC